>NC_092166.1:34080330-34090330 GCF_045791955.1 Oncorhynchus clarkii lewisi | reverse complement strand
CTCCCCAAACTCACCTACAACACACAGTATAAATAACTACACACTTCCCCAAACTCACCTACAACACACAGTATAAATAACTACACACTTCCCCACACTCACCTACAACACACAGTATAAATAACTACACACTTCCCCAAACTCACCTACAACACACACAGTATAAATAACTACACACTTCCCCACACTCACCTACAACACACACAGTATAAATAACTACACACTTCCCAACTCACCAACAACACACACACACAGTATAAATAACTACACACTTCCCCACACACCTACAACACACACAGTATAAATAACTACACACTTCCCCACACTCACCTACAACACACACAGTATAAATAACTACACACTTGCCCAAACTCACCTACAACACAGACACACAGTATAAATAACTATACACTTCCCCAAACTCACCTACAACACACACAGACACAGCATAAATAACTACACACTTCCCGAAACTCACTTACAACACACACACACACAGCATAAATAACTACACACTTTCCCAAACTCACCTACAACACACACAGACACAGCATAACTAACTAAACACTTCCCCAAACTCACCAACAACACACACACAGTATAAATAACTACACACTTCCCCACACTCACCAACAACACACACACACACACACACACACAGAGTATATATAACTACACACTTCCCCACACTCACCAACAACACACACACAGTACAAATAACTACACACTTCCCCAAACTCACCTAAAACACACACAGTATAAATAACTACACACTTCCCCACACTCACCTACAACATACACAGTATAAATAACTACACACTTCCCCACACTCACCTACAACACACACAGTATAAATAACTACACACTTGCCCAAACTCACCTACAACACAGACACACAGTATAAATAACTATACACTTCCCCAAACTCACCTACAACACACACAGACACAGCATAACTAACTACACACTTCCCCAAACTCATCAACAACACACACACAGTATAAATAACTACACACTTCCCCAAACTCACCAACAACACACACACACACACAGAGTATAAATAACTACACACTTCCCCACACTCACCAAGAACACACACACAGTATAAATAACTACACACTTCCCCAAACTCACCTACAACACACACAGTATAAATAACTACACACTTTGCCACACTCACCTACAACATACACAGTATACATAACTACAAACTTGCCCAAACTCACCTACAACACAGACACACAGTATAAATAACTATACACTTCCCCAAACTCACCTACAACACACACAGACACAGCATAAATAACTACACACTTCCCCAAACTAACCAACAACACACACACAGTATAAATAACTACACACTTCCCCACACTCACCAACAACACACACACACACACAGAGTATAAATAACTACACACTTCCCCACACTCACCAACAACACACACACAGTACAAATAACTACACACTTCCCCAAACTCACCTACAACACACACACACACAGCATAAATAACTACGCACCTCCCCAAACTCACCTACAACACACACAGTATAAATAACTACACACTTCCCCAAACTCACCTACAACACACAGTATAAATAACTACACACTTCCCCACACTCACCTACAACACACAGTATAAATAACTACACACTTCCCCAAACTCACCTACAACACACACAGTATAAATAACTACACACTTCCCCACACTCACCTACAACACACACAGTATAAATAACTACACACTTCCCAACTCACCAACAACACACACACACAGTATAAATAACTACACACTTCCCCACACACCTAAAACACACACAGTATAAATAACTACACACTTCCCCACACTCACCTACAACACACACAGTATAAATAACTACACACTTGCCCAAACTCACCTACAACACAGACACACAGTATAAATAACTATACACTTCCCCAAACTCACCTACAACACACACAGACACAGCATAAATAACTACACACTTCCCCAAACTCACCAACAACACACACAGTATAAATAACTACACACTTCCCCAAACTCACTTACAACACACACACACACAGCATAAATAACTACACACTTCCCCAAACTCACCTACAACACACACAGACACAGCATAACTAACTAAACACTTCCCCAAACTCACCAACAACACACACACAGTATAAATAACTACACACTTCCCCACACTCACCAACAACACACACACACACACAGAGTATAAATAACTACACACTTCCCCACACTCACCAACAACACACACACAATACAAATAACTACACACTTCCCCAAACTCACCTACAACACACACAGTATAAATAACTACACACTTCCACACACTCACCTACAACATACACAGTATAAATAACTACACACTTCCCCACACTCACCTACAACACACACAGTATAAATAACTACACACTTGCCCAAACTCACCTACAACACAGACACACAGTATAAATAACTATACACTTCCCCAAACTCACCTACAACACACACAGACACAGCATAACTAACTACACACTTCCCCAAACTCACCAACAACACACACACAGTATAAATAACTACACACTTCCCCACACTCACCAACAACACACACACACACACAGAGTATAAATAACTACACACTTCCCCACACTCACCAA
Source organism: Oncorhynchus clarkii lewisi (assembly GCF_045791955.1). NCBI lineage: Eukaryota > Metazoa > Chordata > Actinopteri > Salmoniformes > Salmonidae > Oncorhynchus > Oncorhynchus clarkii. The sequence continues at coordinate 34,087,683 of NC_092166.1, read as the reverse complement.
GAACACACACACAGTATAAATAACTACACACTTCCCCAAACTCACCTACAACACACACAGTATAAATAACTACACACTTCGCCACACTCACCTACAACATACACAGTATAAATAACTACACACTTGCCCAAACTCACCTACAACACAGACACACAGTATAAATAACTATACACTTCCCCAAACTCACCTACAACACACACAGACACAGCATAAATAACTACACACTTCCCCAAACTAACCAACAACACACACACAGTATAAATAACTACACACGTCCCCACACTCACCAACAACACACACACACACACAGAGTATAAATAACTACACACTTCCCCACACTCACCAACAACACAAACACAGTACAAATAACTACACACTTCCCCAAACTCACCAACAACACACACACAGTATAAATAACTACACACTTCCCCACACTCACCAACAACACACACACACACACAGAGTATAAATAACTACACACTTCCCCACACTCACCAACAACACACACACAATACAAATAACTACACACTTCCCCAAACTCACCTACAACACACACAGTATAAATAACTACACACTTCCACACACTCACCTACAACATACACAGTATAAATAACTACACACTTCCCCACACTCACCTACAACACACACAGTATAAATAACTACACACTTGCCCAAACTCACCTACAACACAGACACACAGTATAAATAACTATACACTTCCCCAAACTCACCTACAACACACACAGACACAGCATAACTAACTACACACTTCCCCAAACTCACCAACAACACACACACAGTATAAATAACTACACACTTCCCCACACTCACCAACAACACACACACACACACACACAGAGTATAAATAACTACACACTTCCCCACACTCACCAAGAACACACACACAGTATAAATAACTACACACTTCCCCAAACTCACCTACAACACACACAGTATAAATAACTACACACTTCGCCACACTCACCTACAACATACACAGTATAAATAACTACACACTTGCCCAAACTCACCTACAACACAGACACACAGTATAAATAACTATACACTTCCCCAAACTCACCTACAACACACACAGACACAGCATAAATAACTACACACTTCCCCAAACTAACCAACAACACACACACAGTATAAATAACTACACACTTCCCCACACTCACCAACAACACACACACACACACAGAGTATAAATAACTACACACTTCCCCACACTCACCAACAACACAAACACAGTACAAATAACTACACACTTCCCCAAACTCACCTACAACACACACAGTATAAATAACTACACACTTCCCCACACTCACCTACAACATACACAGTATAAATAACTACACACTTCCCCAAACTCACCTACAACACACAGTATAAATAACTACACACTTCCCCACTCTCACCTACAACACACAGTATAAATAACTACACACTTCCCCACACTCACCTACAACACACACACACAGTATAAATAACTACACACCTCCCCAAACTCACCTACAACACACAGAGTATAAATAACTACACACCTCCCCAAACTCACCAACAACACACAAAGTATAAATAACTACACACTTCCCCAAACTCACCTACAACACAGAAAGTATAAATAACTACACACTTCCCCAAACTCACCTACAACATACACAGTATAAATAACTACACACCTCCCCACACTCACCAACAACACACACACAGTATAAATAACTACACACTTCCCCACACTCACCAACAACACACACACACAGTATAAATAACTATACACTTCCCCACACTCACCAACAACACACACACAGTATAAATAACTACACACTTCCCCAAACTCACCTACAACACACACAGTATAAATAACTACACACTTCCCCACTCTCACCTACAACACACACAGTATAAATAACAACACACTTCCTCACACTCACCTACAACACACACAGTAAAAATAACTACACACTTCCCCACACTCACCTACAACACACACAGTATAAATAACTACACACTTCCCCACACTCACCTACAACACACACACACAGTATAAATAACTACACAATTACCCAAACTCACCTACAACACACACAGTATAAATAACTACACACTTCCCCAAACTCACCTACAACACACACAGTATAAATAACTACACACTTCCCCACACTCACCTACAACACACACAGTATAAATAACTACACACTTGCCCACTCACCAACAACACACACATACAGTATAAATAACTACACACTTCCCCACACTCACCTACAACACACACAGTATAAATAACTACACACTTCCCCAAACTCACCTACAACACACACAGTATAAATAACTACACACTTCCCCACACTCACCTACAACACACACAGTATAAATACCTACACACTTCCCCACACTCACCTACAACACACACAGACACAGCATAAATAACTACACACTTCCCCAAACTCACCAACAATACACACAGAGTATAAATAACTACACACTTCCCCATACTCACCAACAACACACACACATACACAGTATAAATAACTACACACTTCCCCACACTCACCTACAACACACACAGTATAAATAACTACACACTTCCCCACACTCACCTACAACACACACAGTATAAATAACTACACACTTCCCCAAACTCACCAACAACACACACACAGTATAAATAACTACACACTTCCCCACACTCACCAACAACACACACACACACACAGAGAGTATAAATAACTACACACTTCCCCAAACTCACCAACAATACACACACAGTATAAATAACTACACACTTCCCCATACTCACCAACAACACACACACATACACAGTATAAATAACTACACACCTCCCCAAACTCACCTACAACACACAAAGTATAAATAACTACACACCTCCCCAAACTCACCTACAACACACAAAGTATAAATAACTACACACCTCCCCAAACTCACCTACAACACACAAAGTATAAATAACTACACACTTCCCCAAACTCACCTACAACACACACAGTATAAATAACTACACTCTTCCCCAAACTCACCTACAACATACACAGTATAAATAACTACACACCTCCCCACACTCACCAACAACACACACACAGTATAAATAACTACACACTTCACCACACTCACCAAAAACACACACACACAGTATAAATAACTACACACTTCCCCACACTCACCTACAACACACACAGTATAAATAACTACACACTTCCCCACACTCACCTACAACACACACAGTATAAATAACTACACACTTCCCCAAACTCACCTACAACACACACAGTATAAATAACTACACACTTCCCCACACAACCCTACAACATACACAGTATAAATAACTACACACCTCCACACACTCACCAACAACACACACAGTATAAATAACTACACACTTCACACTCACCAACAACACACACACACAGTATAAATAACTATACACTTCCCCACACTCACCAACAACACACACACAGTATAAATAACTACACACTTCCCCAAACTCACCTACAACACACACAGTGTAAATAACTACACACTTCCCCACTCTCACCTAAAACACACATAGTATAAATAACTACACACTTCCCCAAACTCACCTACAACACACACAGTATAAATAACTACACACTTCCTCACACTCTCCTACAACACACACAGTATAAATAACTACACACTTCCCCACTCACCAACAACACACACACACAGTATAAATAACTACACACTTCCCCACACTCACCTACAACACACACAGTATAAATAACTACACACTTCCCCAAACTCACCTACAACACAGACACACAGTATAAATAACTATACACTTCCCCAAACTCACCTACAACACACACAGACACAGCATAAATAACTACACACTTCCCCAAATTCACCTACAACATACACAGTATAAATAACTACACACCTCCCCACACTCACCAACAACACACACACACAGTATATATAACTATACACTTCCCCACACTCACCAACAACACACACACAGTATAAATAACTACACACTTCCCCAAACTCACCTACAACACACAGTATAAATAACTACACACTTCCCCAAACTCACCTACAACATACACAGTATAAATAACTACACACCTCCCCACACTCACCAACAACACACACAGTATAAATAACTACACACTTCCCCACACTCACCAACAACACACACACACAGTATAAATAACTATACACTTCCCCACACTCACCAACAACACACACAGTGTAAATAACTACACACTTCCCCACTCTCACCTACAACACACACAGTATAAATAACAACACACTTTCCCACACTCACCTACAAAACACACAGTATAAATAACTACACACTTCATCACACTCTCCTACAACACACACAGTATAAATAACTACACACTTCCCCACTCACCAACAACACACACTCACAGTATAAATAACTACACACTTCCCCACACTCACCTACAACACACACAGTATAAATAACTACACACTTCCCCACACTCACCTACAACACACACAGTATAAATAACTACACACTTCCCCACACTCACCTACAACACACACAGTATAAATAACTACACACTTCCCCAAACTCACCTACAACACAGACACACAGTATGAATACCTATACACTTCCCCTAACTCACCTACAACACACACAGCATAAATAACTACACACTTCCCCAAACTCACCTACAACATACACACACAGTATAAATAACTATACACTTCCCCACACTCACCAACAACACACACACAGTATAAATAACTATACACTTCCCCACACTCACCAACAACACACACACAGTATAAATAACTGCACACTTCCCCAAACTCACCTATAACACACACAGCATAAATAACTACACACTTCCCCAAACTCACCTAAAACATACACAGTATAAATAACTACACACCTCCCCACACTCACCAACAACACACACAGTATAAATAACTACACACTTCCCCACACTCACCAACAACACACACACACAGTATAAATAACTATACACTTCCCCACACTCACCAACAATACACACCAGGTATAAATAACTACACACTTCCCCAAACTCACCTACAACACACACAGTATAAATAACTACACACTTCCCCAAACTCACCTACAACATACACAGTATAAATAACTACACACCTCCCCACACTCACCAACAACACACACACAGTATAAATAACTACACACTTCCCCACACTCACCAAAAACACACACACACAATATAAATAACTACACACTTCCCCACACTCACTAACAACACACACACAGTATAAATAACTACACACTTCTCCAAACTTACCTACAACACACACAGTATAAATAACTACACACTTCCCCAAACTCACCTACAACATACACAGTATAAATAACTACACACCTCCCCACACTCACCAACAACACACACAGTATAAATAACTACACACTTCCCCACACTCACCAACAACACACACACACAGTATAAATAACTATACACTTCCCCACACTCACCAACAACACACACACAGTATAAATAACTACACACTTCCCCACACTCACCAACAACACACACAGTGTAAATAACTACACACTTCCCCACTCTCACCTACAACACACACAGTATAAATAACAACACACTTCCCCACACTCACCTACAACACACACAGTATAAATAACTACACACTTCCCCAAACTCACCTACAACACACACAGTATAAATAACTACACACTTCCCCACACTCACCTACAACACACACAGTATAAATAACTACACACTTCCCCACTCACCAACAACACACACACACAGTATAAATAACTACACACTTCCCCACACTCACCTACAACACACACAGTATAAATAACTACACACTTCCCCACACTCACCTACAACACACACAGTATAAATAACTACACACTTTCCCAAACTCACCTACAACACAGACACACAGTATAAATAACTACACACTTCCCCAAACTCACCTACAACATACACAGTATAAATAACTACACACTTTCCCACACTCACCAAAAACACACACAGTATAAATAACTACACACTTCCCCACACTCACCAACAACACACACACAGTATAAATAACTACACACTTCCCCAAACTCACCTACAACACACACAGTATAAATAACTACACACTTCCCCAAACTCACCTACAACATACACAGTATAAATAACTACACACCTCCCCACACTCACCAACAACACACACAGTATAAATAACTACACACTTCCCCACACTCACCAACAATACACACACACAGTATAAATAACTATACACTTCCCCACACTCACCTACAACACACACAGTGTAAATAACTACACACTTCCCCACTCTCACCCACAACACACACAGTATAAATAACAACACACTTCCCCACACTCACCTACAACACACACAGTATAAATAACTACACACTTCCCCAAACTCACCTACAACACACACAGTATAAATAACTACACACTTCCCCACACTCACCTACAACACACACAGTATAAATAACTACACACTTCCCCACACTCACCTACAACACACACAGTATAAATAACTACACACTTCCCCAAACTCACCTACAACACACACAGACACAGCATAAATAACTACACACTTCCCCAAACTCACCTACAACATACACAGTATAAATAACTACACACCTCCCCACACTCACCAACAACATACACAGTATAAATAACTACACACTTCCCCACACTCACCAACAACACACACACACACACAGTATAAATAACTATACACTTCCCCACACTCACCTACAACACACACACAGTATAAATAACTACACACTTCCCCAAACTCACCTACAACACACACAGTATAAATAACTACACACTTCCCCACTCTCACATACAACACACACAGTATAAATAACAACAAACTTCCCCACACTCACCTACAACACACACAGTATAAATAACTACACACTTCCCCACACTCACCTACAACACACACACAGTATAAATACCTACACACCTCCCCACACTCACCTACAACACACACAGTATAAATAACTACACACTTCCCCAAACTCACCTACAACACACAGTATAAATAACTACACACTTCCCCACACTCACCTACAACACACACACACAGTATAAATAACTACACACCTCCCCAAACTCACCTACAACACACACAGTATAAATAACAACACACTTCCCCACACTCACTTACAACACACACAGTATAAATAACTACACACTCCCCCACACTCACCTACAACACACAGAGTATAAATAACTACACACTTCCCCAAACTCACCTACAACACACAGTATAAATAACTACACACTCCCCCACACTCACCTACAACACACATACTTTAAACAAAGTGTCTGC
>NC_092166.1:34047830-34077830 GCF_045791955.1 Oncorhynchus clarkii lewisi | reverse complement strand
TGATGGACAAGTGAGACACAGGGCAAAAAGGGGGAGAGGAAGGAGAGGTGACGGGGATACTGAGGGCCTTGTTAGCCTCAGTAAATATGACAGTCATTTGGTGCCTAATCTCTATGTTGGTTTTTACACAGCTGAACGGATGGAATAACTCAGCCTACAATGGACCCTCTAGGGAATACTGTCTCTGTCTGGGACTGGAGTGAGGGATGAAGGGGAGGCTTAAGGCAGAGAGGGTTACAGGGCAGAATACACACACACCCCTCTGCCATGTGTTCGGCTGGGGGGGTCCCTTAGGTCGAGGTTGGGGGCTGGGGGGTAAAATTAGGAAGCGTTAGGGGAGTATGGGAGGGTGTGTGTGTGTGTGTGTGGGGGGGGGGGGGGGGTGTTGGTGGGTCCCACCTGTTTATCAGCTGGGTACAAGCCAGAGGGGGTACTGTGATCATTACCCCCCAACACGTACCGCCACGGAGACACCACCGCTTGGGGCAAGTGTCTAGAGCATATGGGGAATGGGGAGACCAGTTCACACCTCTGCCCCAACTGCAATGGAAAACTCCCATGAGGGTACAGCCCTCTAACCCTTACCCCCTACACACACACACACACACACACACACACACACCCTACACACAAACACACCCCATACACACACACACCCCATACACACACACACACCTTCCTACACACACACACACACCTTCCTACACACCCTACACACACACACACACACCCTGCACACACACACCCCCTACACACACCCTACATATACCCTACACACACGCCCACCTACACACACACACACACACACCTACACCCACCTACACCCACCTATAAACACACACACACACACCCACCACACACACAGACACCCTACACACACACACACCCACACCCACCTACACACACAAACACACACCCACCTACAAACACACACACTGCAGTGCACCTGAGGCAAGGCACAAACAACCCAAGCGCACTGATGACATTTTTCCCCATTCCCTGTGTGTGTGTGTGTAAATGGGGTTCTCTAAGAGGGGCACACGCATTTCCATAGTAATTACAGTGTACCTCATCTAGCCTCTCAAGTTAGAAGTGTCATGATTCATTACCGCTGAAAGACATCTCTAAAATCACATGAACACGAGCACAAACGCGCACACGCACACACACACACACACACACACACACACACACACACACACACACACACACACACACACACACACACACACACACACACACACACACACACACACACACACACACACACACAGCATTGGTTGGGTCCCAGAGGAATTGTGTGCCCCACAAGCAACAAAACATAAAGGTAAGTTCACTATAACGCAGTAAACAGAAGGTTTTGTAAAAACTCAAAATACCTGAATAGTCTAGAGATCAACACAAACCCACCCAAGAGCTAGACAGGAGCTTAGGTTGGTTGAATGTCTGTTCAAATGGGTCGGCTTTATGCATCTGTTCTACAGTACCACTTTATATTTATAAGTACTAACACTGCATATCTGTGTATCTTGGTTCCATCTGTCATCCATAGGTAGTGAGGCTCCATTGCTCCAGTACGTTCCCATCCAATTTAACAACCACATACTCCGTTATCTCTCTCTCTCTCCCTCCCAATCTCACTCTCTCACACACACCCTTCTCTCTCTCCCTCTCACACACGCCCTTCTCTATCTATCTCTCTCCCTCTCACACACACCCTTCTCTCTCGCTCTCTCTCCCTCTCACACACACCCTTCTCTCTCTCTCTCTCTCACACACACACACACTCTCTCTCTCTCTCTCTCTCTCTCTCTCTCTCTCTCTCTCTCACACACACACCCTTCTCTCTCTCACACCCTTCTCTCTCTCTCTCTCTCTCTCTCTCTCTCTCTCTCTCTCTCTCTCTCACACACAAACCCTTCTCTCTCTCTCTCTCTCTCTCTCTCTCACACACACACCCTTCTCTCTCTCACACACACCCTTCTCGCTCTCTCTCACACACACCCTTCTCTCTCTCACACACACACACCCTTCTCTCTCTCTCTCTCTCTCTCTCTCTCTCTGCCTCTCACACACACCCTTCTCTCTCTCTCTCTCTCTCTCTCTCTCTCACACACACCCTCTCTCTCTCTCTCTCTCTCTCTCTCACACACACACCCTTCTCTCTCTCTCTCTCTCTCTCTCTCTCTCTCTCTCACACACACCCTTCTCTTTCTCTCTCTCTCTCTCTCTCTCTCTCTCTCTCACACACACCCTTCTCTCTCTCTCTCTCTCTCTCCCTCTCACACACACCCTGCTCTCTCTCTCTCTCTCTCTCTCTCTCTCTCTCTCTCTCTCTCTCTCTCTCTCTCACACACACACCCCTCTCTCTCTCTCTCTCTCTCTCTCTCTCTCTCTCTCTCTCTCTCTCACACACACCCTTCTCTTTCTCTCTCTCTCTCTCTCTCTCTCTCTCTCTCTCTCTCTCTCTCTCTCTCACACACACCCTTCTCTCTCTCTTTCTCTCTCTCCCTCTCACACACACCCTGCTCTCTCTCTCTCTCTCTCTCTCTCAAACACACACACCCTTCTCTCTCTCACACACACACCCTTCTCTCTCTCTCTCACATACACCCTTATCTCTCTCACACACACCCTGCTCTCTCTCTCTCTCTCCCACACACACCCGTCTCTCTCTCTCTCTCTCTCTCTCTCTCTCACCTCACATACACACACCCTTCTCTCTCTCTCTCTCACACACACCATTCTCTCTCTCTCTCTCTCTCTCTCTCTCTCTCACACACACCACTCTCTCTCTCTCTCTCTCTCTCTCTCTCTCTCTCTCTCTCTCTCACACACACACCCTTCTCTCTCTCTCACACCCACCCTTCTCTCTCGCTCTCTCACACACACACCCTTCTCTCTCTCTCTCTCTCACACACACACACCCTTCTCTCTCTCTCACACACACACCCTTCTCTCTCTCTCTCACACACACCCTTCTCTCTCTCTCTCTACACACACACACATAGCTGGTGCACACACATACACACACACTCCTCTCTCCTTCCTCTGTTCCAGTCCACTGAGGACAACAGGCTATTCCTGTCCTCCAAAAGCCACACGCCCCACATTTGCATATCAATTTACTTTTTAATATAATACTCTGTCACTCGAGACCCATTTGTTATTCGGCTAGCGAGGTTCCACCTTCATGGAACTCCATCCATATATTATCCTCCCCATCTCTCTCTCTCTCTCTCTGTAATCCTTCTCTTTCTCGGCCTCCTCTATACTTCTCTCTCTCTCTCTCTCTCTCTCTCTCTCTCTCTCTCTCTCTCTCTCTCTCTCTCTCTCTCTCTCTCTCTCTCTCTCCCCTCCACCGTCTGAGTGGAGGGCTGGAAGCGAATAGAGGTTTTGCTGACAGGCAGGATGTGAGGCAGAAAACACAACGGGGGGGGGTCCTACACTGCATACTAACTAACACGCATTCAGATGAAGAAGGGAGGGAGAGGAAGGGCGAGAGAGAGAGAGAACAAAAGAGAATGGAGGGACACCAAGGGTGAGAGCATAAAAGAGTTTAAGACAAAGAGCACAGGCGAGAGAAAGTCAGAGCGATCGAGAGGGAGAAGGCGAGCTGGCCACAGTAGCTGCAGGGCTAAGGCTATCTACAACAGCATCTTTGACAGTAGCTGTAATGGCTGACTCAGGTGCCCTTGTCTGTGTGATCGACACACTGGGGAAAATCGCACTCCACGCTACGAGAGCGAGAGAAGCACTCTGAAAGACTGTCTTTAGGAAGGCTGCCAAGAGGAGAGAGGGAGAAAGAGAGAGAGAAGAGAATAGAGAGGAAGAGATCAAACGACAGAAACTTTCACAGGAAGAAATGGCTTGATCTATAGAGCTTTCAAGAGAGGGAAAGTTCTAAAAAAGCAGAGAGTGATTTGTGTAAATATGGATGTTGAAATATCCTTGAAACTCAGAGCGAAGGAAAACACAGAGACACACAGAGATCAATCCACTGTTCAAACACATATCCGGCAGAGACAGCTCAAAGTCAAATGAAGTTGCTGTGTGTGTTTTCCGTGTAACCTTGGTTGATTTCTTAACTGGCCTTGCATCCATAGCTAATAAAGGCAGTGTAAACGAGAACTGTATCATTCAATGTGTTTTATATGACAAGCAAGCTTTTATGAGATTAGTCAAAGACCTCAGAGCGTAGAAGGAGAAATTGATATACTCTGGGAGGAAGAAATAGACCTACGGAGGGGGGCCAACACACACACACAGACACACACACACACACACACACACACACACACACACACACACACACATACACACACACACACACACACACACACACACACACACACACACATTGTACTTATCCACTTGCCCTCCATTGTAGCCCAGAGCTGTAGATTGTACATGTACAGTAAATACAGTGCATTCGGAATGTATTCAGACCCCTAGACTTTTTCCACATTTTGTTACATTACAGCCTTATTCTAAAATTGATTAAATTGTTTTTCCCCCTCATCCACCTATACACAAATCCCCATGATGACAAAGCAAAAACAGGTTATTAGAAAGATTTGCTCATGTATTCAAAAATAAAAAACAAAAATATTGCATTTACATAAGTATTTAGACCCTATACTCAGTACTTTGTTGAAGCACCTTTGTCAGCGATTACAATCTAGAGGCCTAGGTATGACTCTACAAGCTTGGCACACCTGTATTTGGGGAATTTATCCCCAAATGGATGGGGAGCGTTGCTGCACAACTATTTTCAGGTCTCTCCAGCGATGTTCGATCGGGTTCATGTCCGGGCTTTGGCTGGGTCACTCAAAGACATTCAGAGACTTGTCCCGTAGCCACTCCTGCGTTGTCTTGGCTGTGTTGGGGTTGTTGTACTGTTGTAAGGGGAACCCTCGCATCAGTCTGAGGTCCTGAGCGCTCTGGAGCAGGTTTTCATCAAGGATCTCTCTGTACTTTGTTCCGTTCATCTTTCGCTCAATCCTGACTAGTCTCCCAGTCGCTGTCGCCGAAAAACATCCCCACAGCTTCCGTCTGGCCACTCCACCATAAAGGCCTGATTGGTGGAGTGCTGCTGTCCTTCTGGAGGGCTCTCCCATCTCCACAGAGGAACTCTGGAGCTCTGTCAGAGTGACCATTGCGTTCTTCCTGACCAAGGCCATTCTCCCCCGATTGCTTCTTCCATTTAAGAATGATGGAGGCCATTGTGTTCTTGGGGACCTTCAATGCTGTAGAAATATTTTGGTACCCTTCCCCAGATCTGTGCTTCGACACAATCCTGTCTCGGAGCTCTATGGACAATTCCTTCGACCTCTTAGCTTGCTTTTTTGCTCTGACATACACTGTCAACTGTGGGATCTTATATAAGACAGGTGCCTTTCCAAATCGTGTCCAATCAACTGAATTTACCACAGGTGGACTCCAATCAAGTTGTAGAAACATCTCAAGGATGATCAATGGAAACAGGATGCACCTGAGATCAATTTTGAGTCACATAGCAAAGGGTCTGAATACTTATGTAAAAAAAAAATATATATATATATATATATATATATATTTATTTTATTTAACTAGGTAGTTCAGTTAAGAACAACTTCTTATTTACAATGATGGTCAACACCGGCCAAACCCAGGCGGCGCTGGGCCAATTGTGCGCCACCCTATGGGACTCCCGATCATGGCCTGTTGTGATGCAGCCTGGATTCGAACCAGGGTGTCTGTAGTGAAGCCTCAAGCACTGAGATGCAGTGACTTAGACTGCTGCGCCACTCTGTATTGCAAAAATGTCTAAAAACCTGTTTTCGCTTTGTCATTATGGGGTATTGTGTGTAGATTGATGAGGGAAAAATACTATTTCATACATTTTAGAATAAGGCTGTAATGTAACAAAATGTAGAAAAAGTCAAGGAGTCTGAATACTTTCCTAATGCACTGTGTGTGTGTGTGTGTGTGTGTGTGTGTGTGTGTGTGTGTGTGTAGTGTGTGTGTGTGTGTGTGTGTGTGTGTGTGTGTGTGTGTGTGTGTGTGTGTGTGTGTGTTTCTCAACATACAGTACGTGGACTTTACTGTGTGTTCTTGATGCGTTTGTACCTCTTAACCAACAAACTGTTTGTCTATAATGTTCAATCAGCCCATTCAGATGAGCAAGTGTTTGCTGCGCTTTTAAAAATGTGATACCTGGTCATAGTAATAATAATAAGACATGGGATTTATATAGTGATTTTTAAGGACCCAAAGTCTTTTAACATTTAAAGAAATGAAACAAAAAAACAGGAGTCTAAACAAAAACACATCAGACTAAACGAAAAGGTGAACAAAGAGAGAGGGGTGGGCTCAAGGAAGGGAAGGTTGGATTTAGCTACAAACCCGGGTTTAGAGTAAGGGTTTGAGTTAGGAGGTGCTCAGTATGGTGAAGAGAGGAGTGTCTTTGTAGTGTATTGCTTTGCTTGTGTGTACAGTATGTCTGGGTGTGTGGGGAGGGGGGCGGGGGGGCTTAAGGATAGGCCTTGTCAAAGAGGTGGGGCTTTAGAAGGGACTGAAAGATGGTGATGGACTAAGAGTCACGGATGGCTGGAGGGCGGGAGTTCTCCAAGCCCTGGAGAAGGCCCTGATGCCGAAGTGCCGGGGCTTCAACCTGGGGATGACAAGGTGGCCTGCTGTGGTGGAACAGAGTGCGTGTGTGGGTTTGTAGGGAAGAAGAAGGTCTGAGAGGGGGGGATGGGAGGGGGGGGGGGGGGTTTATGGAGGAAGCTTGAATTGATGTCGGAGAGCACTGAGTTACAGTAGTCAAGACGGGAGGAGATGAATGCATGTATGAGGGTTTCAACGGCAGGATGGAAGAGGGAGGACCCGACTTTGGCAATGTTGCGGAGGTGGAAGAATTAAGATCTGACCATGTGATGGTGGTCAAAAGAGAGGGTGGAGTCTGGGATGATGCCAAGGTTGCGTGCGTGGGGGGAGGGAGAGACAGTGGTGCCATCAATGGTGAGGGGGTGAGGTTGCCAGCTTTGGTGAGGGTGGGTTTGGTGCCTATGAGGAGGAGTTCCATTTTATCACTGTTGCACTTGAGGAAGTGTTGTTGCATCCATGTTTGTATTGCAGAGATATTAGAGCTGGGCCAGAGGTGGGCTGAGGTAGGATTTGGTGCTGAGGTAGAACTGGGTGTCATTGGCATAGCAGTGGAAGTCAAGGTTGAGGTGACGGAGGATCTGACCAAGGGGGAGGATGTAGATGATGAAGAGTAAGGGACCCAACACAGAGCCCTGGGGGACACCCTGTAGAACTGCAGCTGAAGTGTGGCCATTGAGGGAGACCTAGTGGGTGTGAATGTCCTTGATGTAGGGAGGGTGTGTGTGTGTGTGTGTGAGAGAGAGAGAGAGAGCTGACTACACAGAACAAGCCGGGTTCCTGTTGAGCTGAGGTGATGAGTTTACTATTCACAGAAGAAGACAGCCAGAGGACTAGTGTAACCACTTTGCTTCAGTCAAAGTTGCCCTCTAAAGGCTAAGGCAAATCTATCGGTGGCTGACAGACATTTAAAAGAGGTTTGGTTTCTCTGACAATAAAGCAACGTAAGTATCTCATGACAATAACAATCCAGGGCCAAAGAAAATAGGAGTAGGAGGGTCACAACATTGAGAAAGAAAAGAAAATACAAAAACTTTCACAAAATCCCCTATAAATCTTTCTGTTGTTCCTATGTAAACTCCAGACTGTCCTGTGTCTTTGTTAGCCGGCGTGTGAAGCAGGCAGGCAGGCAGGCAGGCAGGCAGGCAGGCAGGCAGGCAGGCAGGCAGGCAGGCATATGTCTGTGTGTCCTTATCATAGTCTCTCTTCACAGGAGGTGCATGGTGAGCTATATGCCCTGGTGGTCCAGCCTGTACTCACTACACTAATCTCTCCTGTGACACAGACAAAGACACTGCCCTTATATTGCCCTGCCTGGAACGCCGCCTATTGCCTTCTATTGCCTCGGTTGCTAATCCCTCTGACAGACACACGCACATAAAAGGTACGCCCTCAAGTATGCGCACACACACACAAATGCAAGTGTACACACACTCTCTCTCTCTCTCTCTCACACACACACACACAGTGATCATTAGCATGGATGAGAGAGTGTGTCGAGAGGAGATCAGACAATCTCTAATCACATCGCCTGTGTGACATACTGCTAATAGGATGGACTTGAGAACAGGGTCTCTCTCTCTCCCTATCCCTTTCTCTCTCGCTCTCTCCATCCCCCCTTCATTCTCTTCTAATCAATGGGAGTGGGTCTTCAGATTAAAGGTAATGCTAATCAGAGAATAACACACACGCACAGACACACACCCCACTGGGCAAAAATGTCAATTCAACGTCAATTCAACGTCAATTTCCTTGAAATTATGTGGAAACAACATTGATTCAACCAGTCTATGCCCAGTAAGACAGCACACACACAACAACAACAACAAAAACGCATCCAGACAGCCACTAAAGTCCCGCTGTGTTTCATCACGACTCACAATAACAGGTATCCCATTTAATATCAAGCTATTAGATCAAATGTAATTAAGGTGAATTAGAAACATTGATTAAATTCAATCTCACAATTTCATGCCCAAACTAAGCTTCAAAACACCATCTGATCAAGATTTGTATTTCTACCCTGTAATGTTGAATCCATTTGACTGCAGTTCTACAATAATATAACCCTGGGGTTCAGAGAGCCAGAGTAACTGTAATGTCCGGAAAACAAAGGAAGCGAGTGAGGCAGAAAATAGAGGGCGAGAGAAAAATGCACCCGTCTTTTCCTACTAGCGCTGACTTTGAAGAAAACGACTTTGTTGAGGGACAAATAGACCTACTACGATTGTGATGGGTAGTCGTCTCTCACCTAGCTAATCTGAAGATGAATACTAAATGACTAAAATGTCAAACGAGAGAAAATAGAGAGCAAATGGCACCCGGGCCTTATCTTTTACCCCTTCTCTCCCCCCCCTCTCCCCCCCCCTCTCCCTCCTTCCATCTGGCGTCCAGCCAAAAAGCTCTTCTGACCGCTTTAGAAAAAGATTTACTCAGCCAGAGGTAATTATTAGGAAGGGGAAATGATTAGCAATAGAGTTATGGAATATAAATCTGTCTGTGTTTCATTAAACGTGTTCGGGAAACATTTAATTTAGCATTAAATCCGCGGGAGTACGAGGACTCCCAGACGAGATGAGAAGAGAAGAGAGGAGAAGAGAGAGAGAGAGAAAGGAAAGGGCGGGTCAGAATGTTTCATATGTCAAACAGCCATGATAGTGACAGAAAAGGGAGAGAAGAGAGAAAAGGAAAGAGACAATTCCAATAAAGTTGTTATTTGTCGCGTGCGCCGAATACGACGGGTGTAAACCTCAGCGTGAAATGCTTACTTACGAGCACTTCCCAATGATGCAGAGTAAAAAATTTAAAAAATTTGTAACAGAAGAATAAAATGTGCAAGAATGAAGCTATATACAGATCAATGTAGGTGGATACAAGGTATTTGAGGTAGCTACTGTATGTGTTTTCCACCCGCTCCGCTAAAAAAACGCTCCTTGCTCACAGTGTCACACCCTGATCCGTTTCACCTGTCCTCGTTATTGTCTCCACCCCCCCAGGTGTTGCTTGTTTCCCCAGTGTATTTATCCCTGTGTTTCCTGTCTCTCTGTGGCAGTTCGTCTTGTATGTTTTCAAGTCAACCAGCGTCGTCCCCCCCCCCCTTCTCCTGCTCTTTACATTCTCCTTATTCTAGTCCTCCCGGTTTTGACCCTTGCCTGTTTCTGGACTCTGTACCCGCCTGCCTGACCCTTCTGCCTGCCTTGATCACAAGCCTGTCTGCCACTCTGTACCTCCTGGACTCTGATCTGGTTTTGACCTTTTCACCTGTCCACAACCATTCTCTTGCCTACCCCCTTGAATTAATAAACATTGTAAGACTCCGACCATCTGCCTCCTGTGTCTGCATCTGGGTCTCACATTTTGCCTTGATGCACAGCAGAAGAAAATGCAGCTCCAAATTGGCTCCCTTCATTAAAATCACCATTTAACCAACGGCCATCTATTGTTGTGACTACCTGGACCTACCATTTGCGTTTGAAGTATTTGAATGAAGCGTTTTTTTAATAAACACCATGAAAAGGTGACTGTAAGAAGCGCTCATCATTTCAAATAGGCTACATGTCATATTAAACAGCATGTAAACACTCTAAATAGGTCAGGAGCCGGACAAGGAGCCTAAGAAGGAACGGAAATGAATGATTTTGGCTATATTATTAAACTATTATTTCAATTATTTCAAGGCTATAGTCTACAAATAAATAAATTGTGAAGAATTTGCGAGTGCGAGGCTGGCAGGAACATAAAGCTCTCAGCACTTAACAACATTTAGTTGTATTAAATCTTTATAGTCTATAAAGTGCGCATATAGGCTGTGACTTACTTAGAATTAAATAAAAATGGATTATTAGGCTCAGTGCCCTTGAATTCAGTTTTAGAATCACGAGTTTGGCCATGCGATGGAGCCTGGAGAGCAGGCCAGCAGGGGAGAACACCCTCTCCACGCTTGCAGAGCCACTGGGGATGCTAAACACCATTCGGGCCACTCTTGCCAGGCTGGGCAGGGATGCAAAGTTGTTTAAAAAAAATGTCTATAGGTAGGCTTAAAAGTTTGAAAGAGGCAATATGCCAGCAGGCCTATTGGGCCAAAATCAATGATAGCCTACTGCATAGATAATAGAACTAAAATGAACAAAACTTTTAAGATATCATATTTTTTGGGGGTTTATAGATACTTTGCTACAATGTCACACTATGCTAGCTACCCACATTGATCCTTTCTGTTAGCATGTGCACATAGTACAACATCATGCTTTTGGGATTTGTGTCTTTTCACACTCCACAATGTGAAGTAAGTTGTGGACACCACATCACCGCACTCCCTCTCTTGCTCTTGGTCCTCCTCGTCTTTGTAAGTCACCTGTATTTTGCACATGTGCGTTTCATCAGTTTCTTTATGAAAATGTTTGGCGAACTCAATGACAGTAGCTAAAGCAAGGGGCTACAGCAGCACACAAGTAGCTGGGAGCGAACTGGAGCAGTACTGGAGCGATGTTGGAGCGGGCGAGAAGGCCGACGCTCCAGCTTTTGGGGAAACTCGATTGGCGCTCCAGTGAATTTGGGGACCAACAGCCCATATCAGTATGTAGACCTATCATCACATCATGGTTCCTTTTTTTATTGTGACAGGTAGACCTACATTGGCTGCAGCATAGCCTATGCTACAATAATATTAAGACTGAATCCGCATCTAATTTACACATCTTCATCTGGCTATCAGGGGTTTTTGTTGTCTATTGCAGCTGTGGAGTTTTAAAACAGTCCTATATCGTTGCTTGAAATCAGTGTGCAAGCCCTCTCTCACAGTCTTTCTCTCTCTGCATCAATTCCATTCAAACTGCATACAAAATAGATAATCCTGTTCAATACTGATAGCCGATATTGTCCTATACAGTCCATTCGGAAAGTATTCAGACCCCTTGACTATTTCCACATTTTGTTATGTTACAGCCTTATTCTAAAATGGATTCAATTGTATTCCCCCTCCCCCTCATGAACCGACACACAATACCCCATAATGACGAAGGAAAAACAGATTTTTTACAAATGTTTGCTAATTTATTTAAAAAAACTACAACAGGAATATTACATTTACATAAGTATTCAGACCCTATACTCAGTACTTTGTAGAAGCACCTTTGGCAGGGATTACAGCCTCGAGTCTTCTTGGGTACAAGCTTGGTACACCTGCATTTGAGGAGTTTCTCTCATTCTCCTCTGAAGATCCTCTCAAGCTCTGTCAGGTTGGATGGGGAGCGTTGCTGCACAGCTATTTTCAGGTCTCTCCAGAGATTCTCGATTGGGTTCAAGTCCGGGCTCTGGCTGGGCCACTCAAGGACATTCTGAGACTTGTCACGAAGCCACTCCTGCGTTGTCTTGGCTGTGTGCTTAGGGACGTTGTAATGTTGGAAGGTGAACCTTCTCCCCAGTCTGAGGTCCTGAGCGCTCTGGAGCAGGATTTCATCAAGGATCTCTCTGTACTTTGCTCTGTTCATCGTTTCCTCAATCCTAACTAGTCTCCCAGTCCCTGCCCTGAAAAACATCCCCACAGCATGATGATGCCACCACCGTGCTTCACCCTAGGGATGGTGCCAGGTTTCCTCCAGACATGACGCTTGGCTTTCAGGCAAATAGTTCAATCTTGGTTTCATCAGACCAGAAAATCTTGTTTCTCATGGTCTGGGAGTACTTTAGGTGTCTTGTGGCAAACTCCAAGCAGGCTATCATGTGTCTTTTACTGATGAGTGGCTTCTGTCTGGCCACTCTACCGTAAAGGCCTGATTGGTGGAGTGCTGAAGAGATGGTTGGCCTTCTGGAAGGTGCTCCTATCTCCACAATTCTGGAGCTCTGTCAGACTGACCATCGGGATCTTGGTCATCTCCCTGACCAAGGACCTTCTCCCCCGATTACTTAGTTGGGACCTTATATAGACAAGTGTGTGCCTTTCCAAATCACGTCCAATCAATTGGATTTACCACAGGTGGACACCAATCAAGTTGTAGAAACATCTCAAGGATGATCAATGGAAACCTGAGCTCAATTTTGAGTCTCATAGCAAAGGGTCTGTATACTTACGTAAATAAAGTATTTCTTTATTTTATAATAAAAAAATGAGCAAACATTTCTAAAAAAAACTGTTTTCACTGTCTCTATGGGGTATTGTGTAAAAAAGGCTCCTTAGCTCTTGGAGTCCCATGCAGGAAAAGCTAGACCAGAATAGCTTTCTGGACATAATTTTTTTTATAGCATTTCTTATACCAATAGACTATTTGAAAAGGGACGCAAGCAAATAGAAGTCACAGGTAGTTTGAAAGAAGAGTGAACGCGTGATGGCGGTAGGCTATAGCAGTTATTTATTCAGACCCTTAACCATTCAATGCTCGTGAAGAGAAGTGAAAGCCACCTCCATCTCATTACAGTCCTATATTAATATTTCAAGCATATCATTAGAATGATGAAGATAAGGACAACAAAACACATTTAATTTAACTGTTGAAAACGAGGAAGGTATGAAGGAAGGTATGAAGCAACACTAGAGAGAGAAAGAGGAGGTAGGCTATTAACATTGGGGGAAATATTATGAAACCAATTTATCCAATTCGCTAGCCTATACTTTTAACTTTGTTGGCTGTATGTGCTGCACCAGAATCGTATTTTCTCTACCTGCTTCATCATGGTTTGAACAAGGTGCGTGATTCCAGTCATATTATACAGTTTAATACAATACATTCCACACTTAAAAAGATTAGCCTGGGGCCTCCAGTGTGGCGCAGCAGTCTAAAGTACTGCAATGCATAGCCAGAGGCGTCACTACAGTCCTGGGTTCGATCCCGAGCTGTATCATAACCGGCCGTGATCGGGCGCCGCACAATTGGCCCAGCGTCGTTGGGGGAGGGTTTGGCCGGGGGGCGGGGTTTACTTGGCTCATCGCGCTCTAGCGACTCCTTGTGGCGGGCTGGGCGCATGCAGGCTGACTCCATCGTCAGGTGAACAGTATTTCCTCCAACACATTAGTGAGTCTGGCTTCCGAGTTCAGCAGGCAGATGTTAAGAAGCGAGGTTTGGCGGGTCATGTTTCAGAGGACGCATGACTTGACCTTTGTCTCCGAAGCACGTTGGTGTGTTTTAGCGATGAGACAAGATCAAAATTAGGGAGAAAAAGAAAAAAAAAAGAAAAAATATATTTGCCTAGAAAATGAAATTGTGCACTAATAAAACCATACACTACAGTTAGGGAACAATGGGAAAGTAATTCTGCTTTGAAAGTTGATAAACTTATAACTTTTGAGAATGTTTTGGTAACTAATGGAGAGTTCTTCTTTGTCTACACTCATTCAGCATCGTTCAGACCCTTTTAAGCCTTAGCCCCACCCATCTCTTTAAGGATTCACATGTGAGGCTATATACTACATAACCAAAGATTTCAAGAATAAAGGCTGGCTTATCCTACGGGTGTGTTCGTAAATGTAATCTCGAGTGCCAGAGTGTGCTCTGTGCGTTCGGAAACTCAGAGCATTGATAGATTGGCTGTTAGTAAAATCAGAGCGTTTTGCTCTCGGAGCGCATACTAGATGCTCTGGCCCAAAAAGCATGGTTGATCCGAGCGTTCTGACCTAACAACAACAGTCAAGCACCCAAGCTAACAGGCTAACGTTAGCTAGCTTGCTAGCTACTTCCAGACACAAATAAGAGAACAGCTCACTCTGACCATTTTACTCGCCCTAGCAGAGCTGGTTAGGCTGTTTTTATGTTATCCAGAGTATTGGCGATTGAAACTGTGCTGCTGGCAACAATTTAATTACGCTTGTTTTACCAACGTTTATTGACACCAGCCATATTCAACGGGTGTTGTGCGTTCGTAAATTCGTCAGTTATTCTGCACTCTGGCACACTCAGATGAGAGTGCTCTGAAATCAGAGTAGATTACCAGAGCGAATTTACAAGCAACGTATATGACAGTCTTTTGTCTTTTGTTTAGACATGTAGCTAGCTAGCTAAACATTGTACCATAATCCCAACTCATAACGTTAGCTAGCTAGCTAGCGAACAGTACACTAATTTGAAATGAAAATGACTTTCTGACTAAATTAAAAACATGAAATATCTGAAAATGTAGCTAGCTAGACTCTCTTACCCGTATACATGGATGGACGCTTCTCCCTCTGTCATGGATGCCACGTAATCCGGAGCCTTCTGTGTGTTCTCTTTTAAGACTCCGTCTGCATATATGCAATCAAAGGCCAGCATTTTGTCCATCTCCTTAGCTATCATACTCTAATTCCATTGATTTCAAAACTCAGTCCTCCAGAAAGTGGAGAGCAACACTTAAGCAGTTCTACTACATGATATCTTTGTAAAAAAAAACGTGTTATAAAGGATTACCTACACATACTGACCAGCTCCTGTTATGGACAGAAGCATGCTACATGGCAGACTAACCCAAACTCACCTCTCGGCATGTCCAGCCCACTCATTATCTCAGCCAATCATGGCTAGTGGGAAGATTGCTAACTTTTTCCATGGCTAAACCAACTTGGCTTGTAATTTAACTATTTTATTTGTATTTACAGATGCCATATAAGTCTGTTGTTAAGGCATATGAAAGTTCACATGTTCCAGAAGGCATTTCAGAAGGCATTTCAGAAGACATTTCTGCTCAAAAATGCATTTGGATTAAAAACAAAGGTTCTCATTATCATTAAGGGAAGTGTGTATCTCTAATTAACTTAACCACACTCCACAGCATGAGTTGGTCACAGTCTCAGGGCAAGGCAACATACCATGGGTTGGGTGACAGTGTGTTTCATTCTAAAATCACTAATAATACATATATAATATAATAATATATGCCATCCAAAGCTACCTAATTTTAAGCATGTCGGATATACACACACACACACACACACACACACACACACACACACACACACACACACACACACACACACACACACACACACACACACACACACACACACACACACACACACACACACACACACTTTCCTCTCATCCCTGTAGGCTATTGCCAGTCCTTCTAGAACATCTGGCCAAGGTATCATTATGATAGTTTTTAAACCTGTGGAGACTAGCTTTTATTCACTTGTTTGTGAGCTAGTTAGTTTGTAAGGGTTTTGCACACAAAGCAGTATCTAACAGCCCAAAGCTTACCGATAACTATTCAAAGAGCTGTAAGCTGCCAGCTACACACGCACACACGCGCAAGCACACACACACACACACACACACACACACACACACACACACACACACACGCAGACATTCAGCAGCTGCCTCATTAGAAGTGGGCTTTTGAATGGCCACTCCAAAACAGACTCTCCTGGCTCACAATCATCATTAGTGCCATTACATAGAAAACAGCCTGGTGCTAACCTCTCTGCCACAGGGCTGTGTGTGTGTGTGTGTGTGTGTGTGTGTGTGTGTGTGTGTGTGTGTGTGTGTGTGTGTGTGTGTCAATAACATCTCTGCAAAACCACAGTTTCTCCAGCCAACAAACGAGACCAGCGGCTTCTGGCATAGAGAACCACTATGAGCCAGGAAACTGCCTGTGCAAGAAACACAATTGCTACCGTTCAACTCCCAACAGACAGGGCTTGGCATATTTTGGCAGTGAGGACCAGGAAACTGCCTGTGTGGGAGAAGAGTCTGGCACAAAATGGCGCCTGGGGCGTGCATCTCCCAGGTGGGTGGTGGATGACCTGAGCTGAAACAATAGTAAATCTCTGTAAAATGAGAAACCTTTAATCTATGCTTCTCTACTTCCCCTAACTCCCCGCTCTCTCTTTCCTTTCCTTTCCTTTCATCTCTCTCTCTCTTTGTTTACCTTCTGTTCTAGTTTCCTTCTCTACTTCCTACACAGGCTCTCTCTCTCCTTATAAGTGACACTGTTCAGATCTGCATGCATTTTCCTTTCTCTCCTGGTTGCTTCCTTTCTGTCATTAACTTTGAAGAATAACCTAAGGCCCTGTAACAGATGCTGATGTCTTAAAAGAGCCCCCTCAAACACACACACACACACACACACACACCCCTCTACCAGATGCTATTGTGTAGAGAACTCCTGCCCTGACAGAGACACCTCTCCTCCTCTATTAGCCAGACTAAAAAGTCTTCCTTCTAAATCTGTCCATTACTAAGACATCTTACTCTCCTCACATAGCAGGTCAATACCTTTCCCTCTCCATCCTTTTGTCAGAGAGACATGAAAAGAAAGGGAGAGAGCTGAAAACCATCTAAGAAGGCCAAATATTTAATGTCTTTCACTCTGTCCGTCCTTTCTAGTTAAAGAGAGAGGGAGAAGGAGGGAGAAAGAAAGCGTGGGCTGAATAGGCTTTCAGGTCATTAACGTTCCCGTCACCTCCAGACACCTAAAACACGACAGAGACTAAGACTTCCTGTTCCCTTTCTGACAGTCGAGTCATTCAGGGTGCTATCGGCCAATCAGGTTAGTGCATATTGAATACATAGCTAGAGACAGTAAGAATGATGAGCTCGACTGGTTGATTTGAGTTAATGTACAACTCCTTCTGGCACATCTGTCTGATTTCATCTCGAGAAGAATCACCTTGAGAAGAATCACCTTGAGAAGAGTCTCTCATGGCTCCTGCAGTGGATCAAACTTCTCTGAGACTTTAAAACAATGTCTTATGGTTTAAAAACCACAAGACTTTGAAACAGATGGCCTAGCCCTAAAACAACTTCTCGCCACTCCTCGACAACTTCTACATTAAAAACACAAACAAACAACAATCAAACTCGACGGGGATCTGGCATCCGACCAATGCCTGGGGTGTTGTTTGGTGAGCTCCTTACATCTCTCTGAGGGAGAAAGGCATGGCGGCAAGAGAGAATCATTAGTAGAGAACAGGGAGGCACACGCGCACTCACTCACGCACCCACACACACACACACACACACACACGCACACACACAATACAGACACACAATAGAGACATGCACGAGTACAGAACTGACGTCACGTAACAACTTCTCTAACAAATTCTGAGGGAACTAAAAAAACGAATGGGGGAACGGTTTGACGAGTACACACCATCTGCTGATTCCATCGCATGCCAGTCGCTCGCATTGTTCCCACCTGTCAGCCTGCCAACTAGCCCGCGGACGAAGCCCTCGCAGTAAAACGCTACGCACACACACCATACACAGAAGGCAATAACTACACCTAACTATGTCATTCTCGCTGGCACCAAAAGTAGAAAAAGTGTTGATAGGGGACAGAATGCGGTCGGACCATCAAATAATTCGCAAACACATTACAGAATTTCCACGTGGGCGAGGACATTGGAATTAAAACAAAGCCTACTGGATTACAACTTGTTTTTAACCAAGACAGAAGAATGTATTACTGCCTTTTTCCTACATAACATAGGTACTGCCTATCGCCTTATTGTAAGGGCACTTTCAAAAGAGTTCACATGAACAAAGGGAACAGAGGAACTAATAGTACAGATAGCACTACAAGTGGTGCCATAGAGGCACCGAATAAGTTAGGAAAAACAAAAAGAAATGGAGAATCTTATTCAAGAAAGATCAGGTGTAATATAAAATGAAAATAAAGTGAACCGGATTGAATATGAGGAATAACAGACCAAATTATTACACCAACCCATCGTCAAAAATAATTGACAAAAACGTGTTGCGAATGACGGAGTCGTCCATGATTCACCAAACAATATTTTGAACGAGGAATAAAAATACTTCAAACACATGTTTTCCATGTCAGTCTCCTTCGTCTCCACTAACTGATTCAGAGGGGTTGGGTTAAATGCAGAACTCACATGTCAGTCTCCTTCGTCTCCACTAACTGATTCAGAGGGGTTGGGTTAAATGCAGAACTCACATTTCAGTCTCCTTCGTCTCCACTAACTGATTCAGAGGGGTTGGGTTAAATGCAGAACTCACATGTCAGTCTCCTTCGTCTCCACTAACTGATTCAGAGGGGTTGGGTTAAATGCAGAACTCACATGTCAGTCTCCTTCGTCTCCACTAACTGATTCAGAGGGGTTGGGTTAAATGCAGAACTCACATGTCAGTCTCCTTCGTCTCCACTAACTGATTCAGAGGGGTTGGGTTAAATGCAGAACTCACATGTCAGTCTCCTTCGTCTCCACTAACTGATTCAGAGGGGTTGGGTTAAATGCAGAACTCACATGTCAGTCTCCTTCGTCTCCACTAACTGATTCAGAGGGGTTGGGTTAAATGCAGAACTCACATGTCAGTCTCCTTCGTCTCCACTAACTGATTCAGAGGGGTTGGGTTAAATGCAGAACTCACATGTCAGTCTCCTTCGTCTCCACTAACTGATTCAGAGGGGTTGGGTTAAATGCAGAACTCACATGTCAGTCTCCTTCGTCTCCACTAACTGATTCAGAGGGGTTGGGTTAAATGCAGAACTCACATGTCAGTCTCCTTCGTCTCCACTAACTGATTCAGAGGGGTTGGGTTAAATGCAGAACTCACATGTCAGTCTCCTTCGTCTCCACTAACTGATTCAGAGGGGTTGGGTTAAATGCAGAACTCACATGTCAGTCTCCTTCGTCTCCACTAACTGATTCAGAGGGGTTGGGTTAAATGCAGAACTCACATGTCAGTCTCCTTCGTCTCCACTAACTGATTCAGAGGGGTTGGGTTAAATGCAGAACTCACATGTCAGTCTCCTTCGTCTCCACTAACTGATTCAGAGGGGTTGGGTTAAATGCAGAACTCACATGTCAGTCTCCTTCGTCTCCACTAACTGATTCAGAGGGGTTGGGTTAAATGCAGAACTCACATGTCAGTCTCCTTCGTCTCCACTAACTGATTCAGAGGGGTTGGGTTAAATGCAGAACTCACATGTCAGTCTCCTTCGTCTCCACTAACTGATTCAGAGGGGTTGGGTTAAATGCAGAACTCACATGTCAGTCTCCTTCGTCTCCACTAACTGATTCAGAGGGGTTGGGTTAAATGCAGAACTCACATGTCAGTCTCCTTCGTCTCCACTAACTGATTCAGAGGGGTTGGGTTAAATGCAGAACTCACATTTCAGTCTCCTTCGTCTCCACTAACTGATTCAGAGGGGTTGGGTTAAATGCAGAACTCACATGTCAGTCTCCTTCGTCTCCACTAACTGATTCAGAGGGGTTGGGTTAAATGCAGAACTCACATGTCAGTCTCCTTCGTCTCCACTAACTGATTCAGAGGGGTTGGGTTAAATGCAGAACTCACATGTCAGTCTCCTTCGTCTCCACTAACTGATTCAGAGGGGTTGGGTTAAATGCAGAACTCACATGTCAGTCTCCTTCGTCTCCACTAACTGATCCAGAGGGGTTGGGTTAAATGCAGAACTCACATGTCAGTCTCCTTCGTCTCCACTAACTGATTCAGAGGGGTTGGGTTAAATGCAGAACTCACATGTCAGTCTCCTTCGTCTCCACTAACTGATTCAGAGGGGTTGGGTTAAATGCAGAACTCACATTTCAGTCTCCTTCGTCTCCACTAACTGATTCAGAGGGGTTGGGTTAAATGCAGAACTCACATGTCAGTCTCCTTCGTCTCCACTAACTGATCCAGAGGGGTTGGGTTAAATGCAGAACTCACATTTCAGTCTCCTTCGTCTCCACTAACTGATTCAGAGGGGTTGGGTTAAATGCAGAACTCACATGTCAGTCTCCTTCGTCTCCACTAACTGATTCAGAGGGGTTGGGTTAAATGCAGAACTCACATTTCAGTCTCCTTCGTCTCAACTAACTGATCCAGAGGGGTTGGGTTAAATGCAGAACTCACATTTCAGTCTCCTTCGTCTCCACTAACTGATTCAGAGGGGTTGGGTTAAATGCAGAACTCACATTTCAGTCTCCTTCGTCTCCACTAACTGATTCAGAGGGGTTGGGTTAAATGCAGAACACACATTTCAGTTGGATACATTCAGTCGGACAACTGACTAGGTGTCCCCCTTTCCCGTTACCTTACTGAAGTTAATTGTACGCTTACATTTAAAAAAATGAAAATGCTAAATTAACAACTGTACACGTGAAGGCCAAATTACAGAGGAGGAACTTCTTGATGCAATTAAAGCCTTTAAAGTCCAAAAACAGGTAAGGTATATCTAATAATTGTTTATGTCCTCAGAGGTCCGTTATTAGCATGTTTTAACCAATCCTATAAAAATGACAGATTATCAGATACTCAGCAAGGTCTGATTTTTACTGATACTGAAACAGGACACAGAAGGTAAATATAAGGATACAGCCCACCACGAAAACTGGAGGCCCCTTACGCTACAGTGATGTGGTGCAGAACTTTTGAGCAAAATGCAGAGCGCATAGAATTAAAAAGGTACGGTCAGATATTGGTCATCCTGATCAGTCAGCTTTAAAAAAAAAAAAAAAACATGTTTTACATACATTGGAGGTAATATCAGAAAAGTACTGGAAACAATAGAACACTATGACACATTTTGGAAACTGGGCCAGGTATTCATAGCTGATTTTGAAAAGGCCCATGATAAAGAACGACTAGAATTTGTATATAAATGCCTGGACTATTTACATTTTGGAGAATCTCTTATGCAATGGGTTAAAGTTATGTATAGTAACCCTAGGTGTAAAATAGTACTTTCTGAGGAGTAATAGAACTCCTCAGAAAGTACACTATACAGTTGAAGTCAGAAGTTGACATACACTTAGGTTGGAGTCATTAAAACTTGTTTTTCAACCACTCCACAAATGTCTTGTTAACAAACTATAGTTCTGGCAAGTCGGTTAGGACATCTACTTTGTGCGTGACACAAGTAATTTTTCCAACAATTGTTAACAGACAGATTATTTCACTTATAATTGTCACGTTCTGACCTTTATTTCCTTTGTTTTGTCATTATTTAGTATGGTCAGGGCGTGAGTTGGGTGGGCAGTCTATGTTTGTTTTTCTATGATTTGGGTATTTCTATGTTTCGGCCTAGTATGGTTCTCAATCAGAGGCAGGTGTCATTAGTTGTCTCTGATTGAGAATCATACTTAGGTAGCCTGGGTGTCACTGTGTGTTTGTGGGTGATTGTTCCTGTCTCTGTGTTTGCACCAGATAGGACTGTTTTGAGTTTTCACATTTCTTGTTTTTGTTAGTTTGTTCATGTGAAGTGATTGATTAAAACATGAATCAAAACAACCACGCTGTGCTTTGGTCCGCGTCTCGTTCAGATGAAGAAAACCATTACAATAATTCACTGTATCACAATTCCAGTAGGTCAGAAGTTTACATACACTAAGTTGACAGTGCCTTTAAACAGCTTGGAAAATTCCAGAAAATGATGTCATTGTTTCAGAAGCTTCTGACAGGCTAATTGACATCATTTGAGTCAATTGGAGGTGTACCTGTTGATGTATTTCAAGGCCTACCTTCCAACTCAGTGCCTCTTTGCTTGATATCATGGGAAAATCAAAAGAAATCAGCCAAGACCTCAGAAAAGAATTGGAGACCTCCACAAGTCTGGTTCATCCTTGGGAGAAATTTCCAAATTACTGAAGGTACCACGTTCATCGGTACAAACAAGAGTACGCAAGAATTAACACCATGGGACCACGCAGACGTCATACCGCTCTGGAAGGAGACGCGTTCTGTCTCTTAGAGATGAACGTACTTTGGTGCGAAAAGTGCAAATCAATCCCAGAACAACACCAGAATGTTCTCTGGTCTGATGAAACAAAAATAGAACTGTTTGGCCATAATGACCATTGTTATGTTTGGAGGAAAAAGGGGGAGGCTTGCAAGCCAAAGAACACTGTGAAGCATGGGGGTGACAGCATCGTGTTGTGGGTGTGCTTTGCTGCAGGAGGGACTTGTGCACTTCACAAAATAGATGGCATCATGAGAAAATAAAATTATGTGGATATATTGAAGCAACATCTCAAGGCATCAGTCAGGAAGTTAGAGCTTGGACGCAAATGGGTCTTCCAAATGGACAATGAGTATATGAGTATAGTTGTGGCAAAATGGCTTAAGGACAACAAAGTCAAGGTATTGGAGTAGCCATCACAAAGCCCTGACCTCAATCCTATAGAAAAATTGTGGGCAGAACTGAAAAAGCATGTGTGAGCAAGGAGGCCTACAAACCTGCCTCAGTTACACCAGCTCTGTCAGGAGGAATGGGCCAAAATTCACCGAACTTATTGTGGGAAGCTTGTGGAAGGCTACCCAAAACATTTGACCCAAGTTAAACAATTTAAAGGCAACGCTACCAAATGCTAATTGAGTGTATGGAAACTTCTGACTTCAACTGTATAAAAAAATAATACAAATAACAACACACGAGCTCGGCACACACACACACACGTCTCACAGCAATAACTGCACACACACACACACTCAGCAACAACAGTGGTGTTTTGTCTGTGCAGGGTCTGTGTCTGAGGGGGGTTGGGTGTTGCTCATGTTTCCTCCCTGCAGGAACAATGGACAGACACCACTTTATTTAACAGGAACAGAAAAGAACAGAACAAACCACAAATCACCGCTTTTACTGGCCATATTACCACGGTATCACCCGCTCCCCTGCCAACATATATCGAGGGGGTGTAGGGCTTATGGTGTGTGTGTGTGTGTGTGTCTGTGTGGTGTGTGTGTGCGCGCGTGCGTGTGTACAGTGTTTCCCATAAGCGCCGGCTGTTGGCCTAAACGGCCGATAACAGACTCATTGTCAGCCGGCTACTTTTTCCACTTCATAAATTAACTAGGCTTCTTGTCATTTAAGTTTCAATTTCGCTAGTCAGAAAAGTCTGTATAAGCATCTTCTGAATATGCATCTTAGTGATCTATTGATAGGACAGGCGCCTGTCAGTCGCAAAGCAAGTGATGCTGTCTGTCCCGCCTCTTGGTACCGCTGTTATTTTTGCGCTGTGGTTGGCTGCAGTCAAATGTATCTTCATCGAGGGAGAGTCTCCTGTGTGTGAATTTACAGGTCCCATGTAATGTACATCACCAGTCAAAAGTTTGGACACACCTACTCATTCAAGGGTTTTCCTTTATTTGTACTATTTCCTACATTGTAGGATAATAGTGAAGACATCACAACTATGAAATAACACATTTGCAATCATGTAGTAACCAACAAAGTGTTAAACAAATCAAAATATATTTGAGATTCTTTAAAATAGCCATCCTTTGCCTCGATGACAGCTTTGCACACTCTTGCACACGCCATATATATATACATATATATATACATATATATATATATATATATATATATATATATATATATATATATATATATATATAAATAATCTGTCTGTAAAAAATTGTTGGAAAAATTACTTGTGCCATGCACAAAGTAGATGTCCTAACCGACTTGCCAGAACTATAGTTATATATATATAGTTATATATATATATATATATATATATATATGTATATATATATATATATATGCCATTCCCCCCCTCGTTCTGTATATACATATATATATATATATATATAGTGCCTTGCGAAAGTATTCGGCCCCCTTGAACTTTGCGACCTTTTGCCACATTTCAGGCTTCAAACATAAAGATATAAAACTGTATTCTTTTGTGAAGAATCAACAACAAGTGGGACACAATCATGAAGTGGAACGACATTTATTGGATATTTGGAAAAGGTCTAATTCAAAGATGTCAATGTAACTAATATGATGGTATGATGATGAAGGTATGAAGTGCACTGTAACTGCCAGATCTTTTTCTATTTTTTTTATTTGACTTTATTTGTACTTTATTTGTGTTCCTACAATAAAAACAAAGTATATAAAAAAAATAATGTCCTTTTTCAGATTACAACCTCTCACTTTCAGTTATTAGAAATGCCCTGTTCTGAGTCCCCCATTCTTGTAGATATGCTGTGAAGTTCTAATTTGTTTTCTTCCAGTTTCTGGTTAATGTCCTTCTCGAACTCGTTTAGTTCTTTTCTTACATCTTCTCGAAGTTCCTCTCGTAAGCCTGTGAGCGCCTCGCGCAATTCCTCCTTCATCACCCCACAAAATGAGGGTTCTTTTGCTGCTGCTGTCTTATTTGCGCTAGCATTAGTCATTTCGGGTTCATTGACGATTATATCTTCTGCTGTCTTGTTACGGGCTGTTGTTGTAGCTCCGCGACCTTTTCCTATTTTCCCCTTTCCCATTTTGCGTAAGTTATTATAATGCTCAGAGTAAATACTTCAATTTAGGGGGGGAAATACCCAACCGATGTGCAGTACGAAGAACTAGGCAGCCATTTCCTAAGTTGCGTCACCGGAAGCCCGAAAAAGGATGAGGATGAGACATTTTTACTAATCTGCCAGAGAACCAGTTCAGATGTAAGTATAACTTTGTATGAGTGAAGCCTTTAATGAGACTGAAGCCTTTAATGCTTTAATATTTAATATTGCTCGGCCCTCTTTATTCATATTCATTATATAAATAGGTCCGTTTAATTTAGCATACAAATACAATTGTTTTGCTTACCTTAAGTGTCCACAGCAGCAGAGCCAATACAATTCATAGTTTGAAGAACAAACATCACTGTGCCAATTCATATCTCGCAGTAAAACTATAAATATGAATATTATCTAAAGAGAAGAAAGGTTTAATGTAAAAAAAAAAGGTTATCTTACTTAGAAAATGGTCTGGATCACATAGGCCTACACAACTGAATTCATTACATTTTCCAGTCATTTTAACGTATCTCTACCCCCTTTTCCTCCCCAATTGCGATCTTGTCTCATTGCTGCAACTCCCCAGGTCGAAAGTCAAGCCACGTGTCCTCCGAAACGCTTCTTAAACACCCGCTCGCTTAACCCGGAAGGCAGCTGCGCCAATGTGTCAGAGGACACACCCACCACAAGGAGTCGCTGGAGCGCGATGAGCCAACTTGTGTGCCGCCTCAAGGGACCCCCGGTCACGTCCGGTTGTGACACAGGGACCCCGGTAGTGACGCCTCAACACTGCGATGCAGTGCCTTAGACCGCTGCGCCACTCGGGGGTTTCATGTCTTTCTACTCAATACCACTTACTTGACCAAACCGTGAGGTTAAAGTCGTTAAAGTATTTCATTATTTAGCTGTGTATTTCGGATGGAATCAAGGGATTAGAATGTACCAAAGGCCACCAAAATAGAGCTTGTTCTGCCATTCCCCCCCTCGTTCTGTTACTTGCCAAGGGAGTAACTGCCAATGCTGAAAGAATGGTTGAAGCTGGTTTTCTATACAGAGATTTGTACGAATCCTTTATATTCCACTATTATGACTGCTGCATATGGCTATCTGACTCATCTGTCTTCAAAAGGTGATCCAGTCAGTACATTGTCATTCATTTTAACCGCACAGAGCTCTCTCATTCTCTCCCTGCCTCTCCCTCCCTCCCTCTCCCCCTCCACCTTCTCTCAGATGCTTGAGATGAATGAGTGTAGCTTCATTCAGCTGTAATGAAGGCTACAGAGAACACAACAAGGAAATCCTGAAAAGTGAATACAAAGAAATAGAAAGGAAAGAAATAGAAAGGAAAGAAATAGAAAGAAATAGAGAGAGAGAGAGGGAGAGAGAGAGAGAGAGAGGGAGCGCATAGGCGATTGAGAGGAAATGACACCGGGGTAGGGAGAGGAGCAGATATTGATATGGGGAGAGAGAAGATGGTATAGAAAAATGAGAAGAGGCGATGAAGAGAAAGAGAGACAGAAGGAAAGAAGTTGAGAGAAAAAGAGAGACACGCATGTACACGCTATAGTGAGTGGTTATCACTCAGATTCTGTCTGATTCATCAGAAACCTGCCTGCCGGTATGCAACATAACCACTACTATTGCACCTTCCAGGTCAATCTCTCCTCACTCCCTCCCTACTCCCTCCACCCCTCGCTCCCTGTTTCTTCCCCCCTCCCTCCTTCCCTCTCTCACAAGAAAGAACATCTCTGATGCTCCCTTCTACGATCCCCACTACTTCCAATGTCATCTCTGAACTCGCCTTTCTCCCTTTCTTTATGTCTTCTCCCTGCCTCTCCGCTCTCCCCTTTCTGTTTGCTCTGCGGTGCTCTGTCCATCTCTAGTCCTCATTTCCCTCCTTGTCTCTCAAGTGCTGTCTTTGATCTCCTGCAATCTTAAGTCAAGCACACACACACACACACACACACACACACACACACACACGGCACTGCAGAGATGGATAGCTGCCGTCTAATGGCCTCCTGACCAATTCTGCTATGTGTGTTGTTTTTTTTTACGCTGATCTCAACTTTTTTTTGTACATAATACTTCTGCCATCATTTCCTATGTCCCGAAAACAGCTTCTGGACATTAGAAGAGCGATCACTAACCTTGCCTTGAATTAAGATTTCTACTTCAACGAGTCGGCAGCTGTGGATGTACTGCTCCTCCAGAACCAGGTCCTACACCCGGGTCACTCGAAAGAGGGAGGTACAGCTCCCGGACGAGACCAAATCGCTGAATAGAACTAAACCACCTCTACCCTTCTATTGGCGAATATATAAAAATCACTGGAGAACAAACTGGACGAGCTCTGTTCGAGACTATCCTATCAACGGGACCTGAAGTACTGTAATACCCAATGTTTCTCAGAGTCGTGGCCGAATAAGGACATGGATAATATACATCTAGCTATTTTTTCTATGCATCGTCAAGACCGAATGACAGTTTCGGGTAAGGTTAAGGGGAGAGGTGTGGGTCTCTTTGTTAACAACAGCTTGTGTGCCAATCTCTAATGTTAAGGAATTCTCAAGGTTTTGCTCGCCCTAGTTATAATACCTCACCATTAACTACAGGCCATACTACAGTATCTACCAAGACAGTATTCATCTATAATTTTTGCAGCTGTTTCTTTACCACCAAAAACCAATGCTGGCACTAAGACAGCACTCAACGAGCTGTATAGGCCCATTAAGCAAACAAGGAAATGCACATCTAGAGGCGGCGCTCCCAGTGGCTGATGATTTTAATGCAGGGAAACTGAAATCGGTTTAACCTCATTTCTACCACCATGTCACGTGTGCAACTAGAGGTGAAACAACTCTAAGATCACCTTTACTCCACGCTCAGAGATACATGCAAAGCTTAACTCTATTCTCCTGATTGCTGCTTACAAGCAAAAAGTCAAACAGGAAGTACCAGTGACGCGCTCAATACGGAAGTGGTTCGGTGAAGCGGATGCTAAGCTACAGGACTGTTTCGCTAGCACCGACTGGAATATGTTCCGGGATTCATCCGGTAACATTGAGGAGTTCACAACATCAGTCACCAGCTTAATTAATAAGTGCATGTCACGGTCGTTGTATTGAGGAGACCGAAGCGCAGCGTGGTGTGAATGCATGATTTAATGAAAAGACGGAAAAACACGAAGTACACTAAAACAAACAAACAAACTAACAAATTAACAAGACGAACGTGACTGCTAAAGAAACACTGTGCTAACAAGCAACATCACATAGACAATAACCCACGAACCCAAACTGGAAAATGGCAACCTAAATAGGTTCCCCAATCAGAGACAACGATAAACAGCTGCCTCTGATTGGGAACCAATCCAGGCCACCACAGACCTACAATATGCCTAGACTAGACACACACACCTAGACATACAAAACCCTAGATGAGACAAAAACACACATACCACCCTCGTCACACCCTGACCTAACCAAAATATATAAAGAAAACAAAGAATACTCAGGTCAGGGCATGACAGTGCATCGATAAGTGCATCCCCACAGTGACCGTATGTACATATTCCAACCAGAAGCCATAGATTACAGGCAACATCCGCACTGAACTAAAGGCTGGAGCTACCGCTTTCAAGGAGTGGGACACCAATCTGGACGATTATAAGAAATCTCACTATGACCCCCTACAATCAAAATATCAATACGGCAGGTCTTGCAAACTACAAGGGAAACCCAACCGCAAATGGACCAGTGCCGAAAGCCTACCAGACAAGTAAATTCTTTCTATGCTCGCTTTGAGGCAAGCAACATTGAACCATGCATGAGAGCACCAGCTGCTCCGGATGGCTGTGTGATCTTGCTCTATATAGCTGATGTGAGTAAGACCTTTGGTATTTGGTATTTTATTAGAATCCCCATTAACTGTTGCAAAAGCAGCAGCTCCTCTTACTGGGGTCCACACAACATAATACAGAACATTAATAGACAATAACAACTCAAGGACAGAACTACATGAACATTTTTTGAAGGCACATGTAGCCTACATATCAATTCATACACACAAACTATCTAAGCAAATAGGGGAAGGCGTTGTGCCGCGAGGTGTTGCTTTATCTTTTTTTTGAAAGCAGGTTTGCTGTTTATTTGAGCAATATGAGATGGAATGGAGTTCCATGCAATAATAGCTCTATATAATACTGTACACTTTCTGGTGGCATATCTGGTGGGGTAAGTGTGTGTGTCAGAGCTGTGTGTAAGTTGACAATGCAACAATTTGGGATTTTAAACACAATCATGTTTCTTATTAAAAGAAGAAGTGATGCAGTCAGTCTCTCCTCAACTCTGAGCCAAGAGAGACTGGCTTGCATAGTATATATATCAGCCCTCTGATTACAATGAAGAGCTAGACGTGCCGCTCTGTTCTGGGCCAGCTGCAGCTGCAGCTTTCCTTGCAGCACTCGACCACACAACTGGACAATAAGATAAGATAATCAAGATAAGACAGAACTAGAGCCTGCAGAACTTGCTTTTTGGAGTGTGGTGTCAAAAAAACAAAAAAAAGGTTAACATTCACAAGGAACACATGCCTGAAAATGCTGTTCATAACTACAGCTCAGCGTTCAACACCATAATGCCCTCAAAGCTCTTCACTAAGCTAAGGACCCTGGGACTAAACAACTCCCTCTGCAACTGGATCCTGAACTCACCCCAATGGGTGAGGGTAGGCAACAACACATCTGCCACGCTGATCCTCAACACGGGGGCCCCCCAGGGGTGCGCGCTT
This sequence comes from Oncorhynchus clarkii lewisi, assembly GCF_045791955.1. NCBI lineage: Eukaryota > Metazoa > Chordata > Actinopteri > Salmoniformes > Salmonidae > Oncorhynchus > Oncorhynchus clarkii. The sequence goes on along the minus strand of NC_092166.1, from coordinate 34,048,221 downwards.
AGCCCCTCCTGTATACCCTGTTTACCCAGGACTGTGTGGCAGCGCACAACTCCAACACCATCATTACGTTTGGACATGACGGTGGTTTGCCTGATCACCAACCATGATGAGACAGCCTATAGGGAGGAGGTCAGTGGCCTGGCAGTGTGTTGCCAGGACAACAACCTCTCCCTTAACTTGAAAAATGAGCTGATCGTGGGCTACAGGAAGGAAACAGAGGGCTGAGCACACCCCCATCCACATCGACGGGTCTGTAGTGGAGCGGGTCGAGAGCTTCAAGTTCCTTGGTGTCCACATCACTAAGGAATTATCACGATCCACACACCAACACAGTCGTTAAGAAGGCACAACAACTTCTGTTCCTCATCAGGAGGCTGAAAAGATTTGGCAT
>NC_092166.1:34020330-34042830 GCF_045791955.1 Oncorhynchus clarkii lewisi | reverse complement strand
GACACAGAGAGAGAGAGAGAGAGAGAGAGAGAGAGAGAGAGAGAGAGAGAGAGGGGGGGGGGGTATTAGGAAGGAGGTGGAGACACAGAGAGAGAGAGAGAGGGAGAGGGAGGCAGACAGAGAGAGGGAGAGAAAGAGAGAGAGAAACATGCATGTAAATAAAGTGTGTGTGTGCGGGCATGTGTGTCAGTGAGCAGACTCCCTGCAGAGCCTCTGATACCTTCTCTAATGAGAGACGCTCCACTACACGGATTAGCATTGTTACTGTGGAATATTACCCTTGATCCCTGCCAATAACACACACATGCGCAAACACATTCACACACACACACACACCTCCGGCTCCTCTCCTGTCTTCTCTCATACTCGTCACACTCCTGTTTTCATCTGTATTCAACACCTTGTGTCTTTCACAAGGCTTTTTCAGAGGCTGTTGGGCGTTAGTGTGCTTGGTTAGAGCGCCAGCTAGGATGCGTGTGAGGGAGAGGAAAGTTGTGTGTTTGCTGTGTTTACTACTGTTATGATAAACAATTTATTAAAGCCTTGAGGGTGATTCAACACCACCACACAGTACATCACACACACACACACACACACACACACACACACACACACACACACACACACACACACACACACACACACACACACACACACACACACACACACACACACAAATGAACAAGCTAACAAATAATACTGTAATGCTAACATTGGAGAGATGAGCCGTAGGAGCTTCTCTCTGCTTGAGCCACAACACCAGGGGTGTCGAGCTACAGTCTTAGCTGCGCTTGATTTAGCTCACCAGGTGCACCGTAGACATCCACTTCCCTTTCGGGAGCCGTTCCATTGGTCCTAGGGTGCTAACTCTGCCTGGCCGTTGTGCCGGGCGAGCTAAATCAAGCGCACTCCTGTGCTCGTCAGATACATTTCCAGGTCTAAGACAAGACATTAGGAGGAGGAGAAGAGAGGGAAGAGAGGACAAGAGAAGAGAGAGAGAAAGGGAGGTGTGACTGACCTTCTCATAGTAAATGACTTCATACTCCACTATGGCTCCATTGGGTCTGTCGGGGCCCTGCCACGCCAGAGTGATACTGTCCTTGCTCCTCCTCTCCTTCAGGACCACACTCACTACAGGGGGAGGGAAATAGATGGAGGAAGGGGGGTAGAGTAGAATTTGGGGGGGTTGGGGGGAAGAGAGTACAGGGAGAAAAGGAGCGAGACAGCGAGGGGAGGGTGAAAGGCGGAGGTAGTGGGTGAGGGCGAGAGGCAGCAGGGGAGTGGGGGAGAAAGAGAGTGACAGCGGCGAGAGACAGCACGGGAGGGATAGAGAGAGAGAGAGAGGGAGGGAGAAAGAGTGAGAGAGGGAGGGAGAGAGCGAGAGAGGGGGAGGGAGAGAGAGAGAGACAGAGACAGAGAGAGAGAGAGAGGGGGAGAGACAGAGAGAGAAAGAGAGAGAGAGAGAGAGAGAGGGAGAGACAGAGAGAGAGAGGGAGAGACAGAGAGAGAAAGAGAGATAGATTGGTTACCACTGTGCTATAATGAGAGTTATCTGCAGTGTGTAGAACTCAGCTATATGTACATGTGTGAAATGACTGACTTTGTGTGTGTGTGCGTGTGCGTGTGTGTTTGTGTCAGAGGGAGAAGGTAGAAGTGTGTGTGGGTGACATGTTGAGAGGAGCAGGGTGTGTGACAGTGCGGGAGACACGTAGGACTGTTAACAAGGTTAACGACCTCTCTCCTCGGCCCTCTCTGACACATCCCCTACACGGCCCCCCATTACTCACCATCACACTCCACGGCCCCCTCAACCTGTCCTATGCACACACACACACTCTATGTACTGCGTGTGTCCAGATCCAATCAGCACATGTGAGTGTGTCCTAATTGAGAGTCTTCAGCAGATGCAAAGCCCTGGGGGAAGGGTTTGGGACACAGTGAAGAGAGTGTGTGTCTGTGTGTCCTTTCAAATCTGATTAGGTCTAGGCATATCCAATCTCTCATATTACGTGTGTGTGTGTGTGTGTGTGTGTGTGTGTGTGTGTGTGTGTGTGTGTGTGTGTGTGTGTGTGTGTGTGTGTGTGTGTGTGTTAGACATCAGTCCAGACATCATTACTGAGCGGACATTGACTGCCAAAACACTGAAACGGTAGTGTGTTTGTCCACGTGTTTGTCCGCGTGTTTGTCCTCGTGTTTGTCCGCGTGTTTGTCCTCGTGTTTGTCCGCGTGTTTGTCCGCGTGTTTGTCCGCGTGTTTGTCCGCGTGTTTGTCCGCGTGTTTGTCCGCGTGTTTGTCCGCGTGGTTGTCCTCGTGGTTGTCCTCGTGTTTGTCCTCGTGTTTGTCCGCGTGTTTGTCCGCGTGTTTGTCCGCGTGTTTGTCCGCGTGTTTGTCCTCGTGTTTGTCCGCGTGTTTGTCCGCGTGTTTGTCCGCGTGTTTGTCCGCGTGTTTGTCCTCGTGTTTTTCCGCCTGTTTGTCCTCGCGTTTGTCCGCGTGTTTGTCCGCGTGTTTGTCCGCGTGTTTGTCCGCGTGTTTGTCCGTGTGTTTGTCCGCGTGTTTGTCCTCGTGTTTGTCCTCGTGTTTGTCCGCGTGTTTGTCCGCGTGTTTGTCCGCGTGTTTGTCCTCGTGTTTGTCCGCGTGTTTGTCCGCGTGTTTGTCCGTGTGTTTGTCCGCGTGTTTGTCCTCGTGTTTGTCCTCGTGTTTGTCCGCGTGTTTGTCCTCGTGTTTGTCCTCGTGTTTGTCCGCGTGTTTGTCCTCGCGTTTGTCCGCGTGTTTGTCCGCGTGTTTGTCCGTGTGTTTGTCTGCGTGTTTGTCCTCGTGTTTGTCCGCGTGTTTGTCCTCGTGTTTGTCCGCGTGTTTGTCCGCGTGTTTGTCCTCGTGTTTGTCCGCGTGTTTGTCCGCGTGTTTGTCCGCGTGTTTGTCCGCGTGTTTGTCCGCGTGTGTTCCTACCTGTCTGGCTGGTGGTGACATTAACTAGCACAGCTCCCCTGGGTGTGGGACTCAGATCAGACACTCCATTCAGGCTCTCTATGGTGAAGCTGTAGTTGCTGTGTGGCTGCAGATCAGTGACCATCACCATAGCCACAGAGAGACCAAACTGCCTCGGCACAAAATGGACTCCGCTGCCACAGGGCGCACACTTCATGTTGTCCCCAGAGCACTTCCTGCAGCGGAGGCTGTAGGTGATGTCACCTCGACCTCCCGTGTCACGTGGGGGACTCCATTCTAGTGTGACACATGTCTCATTGACCGTGGAGATGGTGTTCTCTGGAGCCGAAGGGGGACCTGGGAGGAGAGAGGGGAGAGACGGTGAGTGTGTGTGTGTGTCTGTCACTGTGTGTATGATGGGATCATTTCAGTGCTGCAATGATAAATGGTGGTTCAGGCTCCAGTGTCTGGACTGATGACATCTCATCAGTAGCAGGATGACTAGTGAGGCCCAGGGGGCCTCTAAAGCCTGGGCCTTTCCTGATCATGCTGCCCAGTGGCAGGCCTCTGTAAAGGGCAGCAGGGGGGGGGGGGGGGGGGCAGGGAGAGGAGGGCAGGGGGTAATAGAGGCTGTCTACCGTAAATCTGATGACAGCGGATGATATGTGACAGGGAGCCTGATGTCTGCCCCTCTCTCGCCCTCTCCCTCCTCCCTCACATCTTCTCCTCTCTCCCTGTATCTTCCTCCCTGTTATTCTTCTCATCTCTCCCAAATGGTCATTTCCACCCTTCTCTCTCATCCCTATTTCAGTCCTTTTCCAACTCTTTCTAACACCTCTCCCCACCTTTCAACCACCCCCAAAAGCTCCTCTCCTCATCACCTCCTTAAAGTGGGAGACGGAGAGAGAGAGACGAGAGACAGAAAAAAAGAGGCAGAGAGAGAGATTGTAGCGTGTAAAAGGAAAGAGACAGATAGAACCGGAGAAGATTGAGTAGGCGACAGAGATGTGTACCCGTGTGTACCCGTGTGTTCGTGTGTGTGTGTGTGTGTGTGTGTGTGTGGCGAGGTGACACATCTGTGAGAGCCGTTGCTCATTTCCAGCTCATATCCCCTGTCACATCACACCTGCTGCAACGATTAATACGTTTGATCTACCATAACCTCCTAATGGGTTTCACTCCTTCCCACACGTGTGTGTATGTGTCTCTCCCCATCCTCCCTTTCTACACTCCTCTCTCTCTCTCTCTCTCTCTCCCTCTTTATTTCTTTCTATCTATCTAGCTCGTCTCTCTCTCTCTCTCTCTCTCTCTCTCTGTGTGGGAGATGCGTCAGGATGTGGTTGGTGGTCGGTGCCCATCCTGCCGGTACCTCCGGTGGATTCAGACAGACAGAACCTCTAGTATCAGCTCGTGTCGGGAGTATCATAGAGTATCATTGAGTCACGGTATCAGTGTCATCTAATAGGGTCCCCGTAAGCTCAGACAGACAATTAAAGTGATCTCGAAGAGCAGTGATATGTATCTAGAGAGCTGTCTGTGATCAAAGGCTTTTACAAAAGGCATTATTGTCAAAGAAGCGGCAATGACAATGCATTCAACGGAACTCAACCAAATTGAGTTTTGAGGATGCCAATAAACAGTAGGTGTGTGGATGTTTGGTGCTTGTGCTCGTCTGCAAGTGTGTCTCGGTGAGTGTCTGTGCATGTTTTTGCGTGCATGCGTGTGTGTGTGTGTGCTGCTCACGTGTGCAGGCCATGGAGCGCGGGTCCGTCTCTGCGCGGTGGAAGCCTTTCTCACACACACACTCGGAGGCTCTCTCCAGGTGGGAGGAGCTATGTGGCGGACATTTTGTGCAGTAGGCGTCGGTCGCTGAGGCCTTGTAGGAGCCCGGTCTGCACGCTGGGGAGAGAGGAGAGAACAGAAGGTAACAAATGTGCCACTACACCAGGTCGACAAGGTAAGACAGCGGTGGGGAACTGGAAAACACAAGGCTACAAAATGAGAACACCACAGTTCTACTGTAAAACAAATACTTTTATTTATATGTTTCTGTGGTGTCTACAACCTGAAAAGGTATAACACAGGGTTCAAATGTGCCACTACTGAATGCATTGTAAATTGGGTGATTATACTCCTCTGAGGGTAAATGGCCCTTTCCACTGTCAGGAGATTGAGGGTGTTTGGAAGCGCATTTCCATAGATGGTGTGTGTGTGTGTGTGTGTGTGTGTGTGTGTGTGTGTGTGTGTGTGTGTGTGTGTGTGTGTGTGTGTGTGTGTGTGTGTGTGTGTGTGTGTGTGTGTGTGCAGATGGATCAATGCCATGACAGATTCCTTTGGGTGCTGATTACGTGTGCCGAGCGTGTGTGTGTTAAGAATGCGGAGTGTGTGTGGATTGCGTGTGCCGGTGCTGAAGGTCATGGATTTAATCAAGCAAGGCGTTGTTCGCCTCGGCACTGCCGTAAATGACCCTTGTCACACACACACAGTCCAACACACACACCAGAGTGACCTGCAGCTCTGGGAATACTAGGAACTGAGCTACATATGCCTCTCAACGCACACAGAAAAAAGGCACACACACCGCACACACTACCGGTCAAACGTTTTAGAACACCTACTCATTCAAGGGTTTTCCTTTATTTTTACTATTTTCTACATTGTAGAATAATATTGAAGACATCAAAACTATGAAATAACACATATGGAATCATGTAGTAACCCAAAAAGTGTTACACAAGTCTAAATATATTTTCTATTTGAGATTCTTCAAATAGCCACCCTTTGCCATGATGACAGCTTTGCACACTCTTGGCATTCTCTCAACCAGCTTCACCTGGAATGCTTTTCCAACAGGAGTTCCCACATATGCTGAGCACTTGTTGGCTGCTTTTCCTTCACTCTGCGGTCCGACTCAAACCATCTCAATTGGGTTGAGGTTGGCAGATTGTGGAGACCAGGTAATCTGATGCAGCACTCCATCACCCTCCTTCTTGGTAAAATACACTGCCTGGAGGTGTGTTGGGTCATTGTCCTGTTGAAAAATAACTTATAGTCCCACTTAGCCCAAATAATGGGATGGCGTATCACTGCAGAAAGCTGTGGTAGCCATGCTGGTTAAGTGTGCCTTGAATTTTAAATAAATCACAGTGACACCAGCAAAGCACACCCGCAACATCACCCCTTTTCCTCCATGCTTTACGGTGGGAAATACACATGAGGAGATCATCCGTTCACCCACACCGCATCTCACAAAGACACGGCGGTTGGAACCAAAAATCTCACATTTGACCTCTAGACCAAAGGACAGATTTCCACCGGTCTAATGTCCATTGCTTGTGTTTCTTGGCCCAAGCAAGTCTCTTCTTATTATTGGTGCCTTTAGTAGTGGCCAAGAGTGTGCAAAGCTGTCATCAAGTCAAAGGGTGACTACTTTGAAGAATCCCAAATATAAAATATGTGTTGATTTGTTTAAAAAATGTTGGGTTACTACATGATTCCATATGTGTTATTTCATAGTTTTGATGTCTTCAATATTATTCTGCAATGTAGAAAATAGTAAAATAAAGAAAAACCCTTGAATGTGTAGGTGTCCTAAAACTTTTGACCGGTAGTGTATATTACATAGTAATATACAATCACACACACATATACCAAGAAATGGCCTAAATGCCGCAATATCCCAAAAATACAAATTAACCAGCTGAATAAAACAGGCGAGAGGAAAGGAGAGAGCAGGGGAAAAGACAGACGAACTAGAGAGAGCAGGGGAAAAGACAGAAGAACTAGAGAGAGCAGGGGAAAAGACAGACGAACTAGAGAGAGCAGGGGAAAAGACAGAAGAACTAGAGAGAGCAGGGGAAAAGACAGACGAACAAGAGAGAGCAGGGGAAAAGACAGACGAACTAGAGAGAGCAGGGGAAAAGACAGAGGAACTAGAGAGAGCAGGAGAAAAGACAGACAAACTAGAGAGAGCAGGGGAAAAGACAGACGAACTAGAGAGAGCAGGGGAAAAGACAGAAGAACTAGAGAGAGCAGGGGAAAAGACAGAAGAACTAGAGAGAGCAGGGGAAAAGACAGAAGAACTAGAGAGAGCAGGGGAAAAGACAGATAAACTAGAGAGAGCAGGGGAAAAGACAGACAAACTAGAGAGAGCAGGGGAAAAGACAGACGAACTAGAGAGAGCAGGGGAAAAGACAGAAGAACTAGAGAGAGCAGGGGAAACGACAGAAGATCTAGAGAGAGCAGGGGAAAAGACAGAAGAACTAGAGAGAGCAGGGGAAAAGACAGACGAACTAGAGAGAGCAGGGGAAAATACAGAAGAACTAGAGAGAGCAGGGGAAAAGACAGAAGAACTAGAGAGAGCAGGAGAAAAGACAGAAGAACTAGAGAGAGCAGGGGAAAAGACAGACGAACTAGAGAGAGCAGGGGAAAAGACAGAAGAACTAGAGAGAGCAGGAGAAAAGACAGACGAACTAGAGAGAGCAGGGGAAAAGACAGACGAACTAGAGAGAGCAGGGGAAAAGACAGAAGAACTAGAGAGAGCAGGGGAAAAGAGAGACGAACTAGAGAGAGCAGGAGAAAAGACAGAAGAACTAGAGAGAGCAGGGGAAAAGACAGACGAACTAGAGAGAGCAGGGGAAAAGACAGACGAACTAGAGAGAGCAGGGGAAAAGACAGACGAACTAGAGAGAGCAGGGGAAAAGACAGAAGAACTAGAGAGAGCAGGGGAAAAGACAGAAGAACTAGAGAGAGCAGGAGAAAAGACAGACGAACTAGAGAGAGCAGGGGAAAAGACAGACGAACTAGAGAGAGCAGGGGAAAAGACAGACGAACTAGAGAGAGCAGGGGAAAAGACAGAAGAACTAGAGAGAGGAGGGGAAAAGACAGACGAACTAGAGAGAGCAGGGGAAAAGACAGAAGAACTAGAGAGAGCAGGAGAAAGACAGACGAACTAGAGAGAGCAGGGGAAAATACAGAAGAACTAGAGAGAGCAGGGGAAAAGACAGAAGAACTAGAGAGAGCAGGAGAAAAGACAGAAGAACTAGAGAGAGCAGGGGAAAAGACAGACGAACTAGAGAGAGCAGGGGAAAAGACAGAAGAACTAGAGAGAGCAGGAGAAAAGACAGACGAACTAGAGAGAGCAGGGGAAAAGACAGACGAACTAGAGAGAGCAGGGGAAAAGACAGAAGAACTAGAGAGAGCAGGGGAAAAGAGAGACGAACTAGAGAGAGCAGGAGAAAAGACAGAAGAACTAGAGAGAGCAGGGGAAAAGACAGACGAACTAGAGAGAGCAGGGGAAAAGACAGACGAACTAGAGAGAGCAGGGGAAAAGACAGACGAACTAGAGAGAGCAGGGGAAAAGACAGAAGAACTAGAGAGAGCAGGGGAAAAGACAGAAGAAATAGAGAGAGCAGGAGAAAAGACAGACGAACTAGAGAGAGCAGGGGAAAAGACAGACGAACTAGAGAGAGCAGGGGAAAAGACAGACGAAATAGAGAGAGCAGGGGAAAAGACAGAAGAACTAGAGAGAGGAGGGGAAAAGACAGACGAACTAGAGAGAGCAGGGGAAAAGACAGAAGAACTAGAGAGAGCAGGGGAAAAGACAGAAGAACTAGAGAGAGCAGGAGAAAGACATAAGAACTAGAGAGAGCAGGGGAAAAGACAGAAGAACTAGAGAGAGCAGGGGAAAAGACAGAAGAACTAGAGAGAGCAGGAGAAAATACAGAAGAACTAGAGAGAGCAGGGGAAAAGACAGACGAACTAGAGAGAGCAGGGGAAAAGACAGAAGAACTAGAGAGAGCAGGGGAAAAGACAGACGAACTAAAGAGAGCAGGGGAAAAGACAGAAGAACTGGAGAGAGCAGGGGAAAAGACAGACGAACTAGAGAGAGCAGGGGAAAAGACAGAAGAACTAGAGAGAGCAGGGGAAAAGACAGACGAACTAGAGAGAGCAGGGGAAAAGACAGAAGAACTAGAGAGAGCAGGGGAAAAGACAGATGAACTAGAGAGAGCAGGAGAAAAGACAGAAGAACTAGAGAGAGCAGGGGAAAAGACAGACAAACTAGAGAGAGCAGGGGAAAAGACAGACGAACTAGAGAGAGCAGGGGAAAAGACAGACGAACTAGAGAGAGCAGGGGAAAAGACAGACGAACTAGAGAGAGCAGGGGAAAGACAGAAGAACTAGAGAGAGCAGGGGAAAAGACAGACGAACTAGAGAGAGCAGGGGAAAAGACAGAAGAACTAGAGAGAGCAGGGGAAAAGACAGACGAACTAGAGAGAGCAGGGGAAAAGACAGAAGAACTAGAGAGAGCAGGGGAAAAGACAGATGAACTAGAGAGAGCAGGAGAAAGACAGAAGAACTAGAGAGAGCAGGGGAAAAGACAGAAGAACTAGAGAGAGCAGGGGAAAAGACAGACAAACTAGAGAGAGCAGGAGAAAGACAGAAGAACTAGAGAGATCAGGGGAAAAGACAGAAGAACTAGAGAGAGCAGGAGAAAGACAGAAGAACTAGAGAGAGCAGGGGAAACGACAGAAGAACTAGAGAGAGCAGGGGAAAAGACAGACGAACTAGAGAGAGCAGGAGAAAAGACAGAAGAACTAGAGAGAGCAGGGGAAAAGACAGAAGAACTAGAGAGAGCAGAGGAAAAGACAGAAGAACTAGAGAGAGCAGGGGAAAAGACAGACGAACTAGAGAGAGCAGGGGAAAAGACAGAAGAACTAGAGAGAGCAGGGGAAAAGACAGAAGAACTAGAGAGAGCTGGGGAAAAGACAGAAGAACTAGAGAGAGCAGGGGAAAAGACAGAAGAACTAGAGAGAGCAGGGGAAAAGACAGAAGAACCAGAGAGAGCAGGAGAAAAGACAGACGAACTAGAGAGAGCAGGGGAAAAGACAGACGAACTAGAGAGAGCAGGGGAAAAGACAGACGAACTAGAGAGAGCAGGGGAAAAGACAGAAGAACTAGAGAGAGCAGGGGAAAAGACAGACGAACTAGAGAGAGCAGGGGAAAAGAGAAGAACTAGAGAGAGCAGGGGAAAAGACAGATGAACTAGAGAGAGCAGGAGAAAGACAGAAGAACTAGAGAGAGCAGGGGAAAAGACAGAAGAACTAGAGAGAGCAGGGGAAAAGACAGACAAACTAGAGAGAGCAGGAGAAAGACAGAAGAACTAGAGAGATCAGGGGAAAAGACAGAAGAACTAGAGAGAGCAGGAGAAAGACAGAAGAACTAGAGAGAGCAGGGGAAACGACAGAAGAACTAGAGAGAGCAGGGGAAAAGACAGACGAACTAGAGAGAGCAGGAGAAAAGACAGAAGAACTAGAGAGAGCAGGGGAAAAGACAGAAGAACTAGAGAGAGCAGGAGAAAAGACAGAAGAACTAGAGAGAGCAGGGGAAAAGACAGACGAACTAGAGAGAGCAGGGGAAAAGACAGAAGAACTAGAGAGAGCAGGGGAAAAGACAGATGAACTAGAGAGAGCAGGAGAAAGACAGAAGAACTAGAGAGAGCAGGGGAAAAGACAGATGAACTAGAGAGAGCAGGAGAAAGACAGAAGAACTAGAGAGAGCAGGGGAAAAGACAGAAGAACTAGAGAGAGCAGGGGAAAAGACAGACAAGCTAGAGAGAGCAGGAGAAAGACAGAAGAACTAGAGAGATCAGGGGAAAAGACAGAAGAACTAGAGAGAGCAGGGGAAACGACAGAAGAACTAGAGAGAGCAGGGGAAAAGACAGACGAACTAGAGAGAGCAGGGGAAAAGACAGACGAACTAGAGAGAGCAGGGGAAAAGACAGAAGAACTAGAGAGAGCAGGGGAAAAGACAGAAGAAATAGAGAGAGCAGGAGAAAAGACAGACGAACTAGAGAGAGCAGGGGAAAAGACAGACGAACTAGAGAGAGCAGGGGAAAAGACAGACGAACTAGAGAGAGCAGGGGAAAAGACAGAAGAACTAGAGAGAGGAGGGGAAAAGACAGACGAACTAGAGAGAGCAGGGGAAAAGACAGAAGAACTAGAGAGAGCAGGGGAAAAGACAGAAGAACTAGAGAGAGCAGGAGAAAGACAGAAGAACTAGAGAGAGCAGGGGAAAAGACAGAAGAACTAGAGAGAGCAGGGGAAAAGACAGACGAACTAGAGAGAGCAAGAGAAAGACAGAAGAACTAGAGAGAGCAGGGGAAAAGACAGAAGAACTAGAGAGAGCAGGAGAAAGACAGAAGAACTAGAGAGAGCAGGGGAAAATACAGAAGAACTAGAGAGAGCAGGGGAAAAGACAGACGAACTAGAGAGAGCAGGAGAAAATACAGAAGAACTAGAGAGAGCAGGGGAAAAGACAGAAGAACTAGAGAGAGCAGGGGAAAAGACAGAAGAACTAGAGAGAGCAGGGGAAAAGACAGAAGAACTAGAGAGAGCAGGGGAAAAGACAGAAGAACTAGAGAGAGCAGGGGAAACGACAGAAGAACTAGAGAGAGCAGGGGAAAAGACAGACGAACTAGAGAGAGCAGGAGAAAAGACAGAAGAACTAGAGAGAGCAGGGGAAAAGACAGAAGAACTAGAGAGAGCAGAGGAAAAGACAGAAGAACTAGAGAGAGCAGGGGAAAAGACAGACGAACTAGAGAGAGCAGGGGAAAAGACAGAAGAACTAGAGAGAGCAGGGGAAAAGACAGAAGAACTAGAGAGAGCTGGGGAAAAGACAGAAGAACTAGAGAGAGCAGGGGAAAAGACAGAAGAACTAGAGAGAGCAGGGGAAAAGACAGAAGAACCAGAGAGAGCAGGAGAAAAGACAGACGAACTAGAGAGAGCAGGGGAAAAGACAGACGAACTAGAGAGAGCAGGGGAAAAGACAGACGAACTAGAGAGAGCAGGGGAAAAGACAGAAGAACTAGAGAGAGCAGGGGAAAAGACAGACGAACTAGAGAGAGCAGGGGAAAAGACAGAGGAACTAGAGAGAGCAGGGGAAAAGACAGATGAACTAGAGAGATCAGGGGAAAAGACAGAAGAACTAGAGAGAGCAGGAGAAAGACAGAAGAACTAGAGAGAGCAGGGGAAACGACAGAAGAACTAGAGAGAGCAGGGGAAAAGACAGACGAACTAGAGAGAGCAGGAGAAAAGACAGAAGAACTAGAGAGAGCAGGGGAAAAGACAGAAGAACTAGAGGGAGCAGAGGGAAAGGACAGAAGAACTAGAGAGAGCAGGGGAAAAGACAGACGAACTAGAGAGAGCAGGGGAAAAGACAGAAGAACTAGAGAGAGCAGGGGAAAAGACAGATGAACTAGAGAGAGCAGGAGAAAGACAGAAGAACTAGAGAGAGCAGGGGAAAAGACAGATGAACTAGAGAGAGCAGGAGAAAGACAGAAGAACTAGAGAGAGCAGGGGAAAAGACAGAAGAACTAGAGAGAGCAGGGGAAAAGACAGACAAGCTAGAGAGAGCAGGAGAAAGACAGAAGAACTAGAGAGATCAGGGGAAAAGACAGAAGAACTAGAGAGAGCAGGAGAAAGACAGAAGAACTAGAGAGAGCAGGGGAAACGACAGAAGAACTAGAGAGAGCAGGGGAAAAGACAGACGAACTAGAGAGAGCAGGAGAAAAGACAGAAGAACTAGAGAGGGCAGGGGAAAAGACAGAAGAACTAGAGAGAGCAGGAGAAAGACAGAAGAACTAGAGAGATCAGGGGAAAAGACAGAAGAACTAGAGAGAGCAGGGGGAAAGACAGAAGAACTAGAGAGAGCAGGGGAAAAGACAGATGAACTAGAGAGAGCCGGAGAAAGACAGAAGAACTAGAGAGAGCAGGGGAAAAGACAGAAGAACTAGAGAGAGCAGGGGAAAAGACAGACAAACTAGAGAGAGCAGGAGAAAGACAGAAGAACTAGAGAGATCAGGGGAAAAGACAGAAGAACTAGAGAGAGCAGGAGAAAGACAGAAGAACTAGAGAGAGCAGGGGAAAAGACAGACGAACTAGAGAGAGCAGGAGAAAAGACAGAAGAACTAGAGAGAGCAGGGGAAAAGACAGAAGAACTAGAGAGAGCAGAGGAAAAGACAGAAGAACTAGAGAGAGCAGGGGAAAAGACAGACGAACTAGAGAGAGCAGGGGAAAAGACAGAAGAACTAGAGAGAGCAGGGGAAAAGACAGAAGAACTAGAGAGAGCTGGGGAAAAGACAGAAGAACTAGAGAGAGCAGGGGAAAAGACAGAAGAACTAGAGAGAGCAGGGGAAAAGACAGAAGAACTAGAGAGAGCAGGAGAAAAGACAGACGAACTAGAGAGAGCAGGGGAAAAGACAGACGAACTAGAGAGAGCAGGGGAAAAGACAGACGAACTAGAGAGAGCAGGGGAAAAGACAGAAGAACTAGAGAGAGCAGGAGAAAGACAGAAGAACTAGAGAGAGCAGGGGAAAAGACAGAAGAACTAGAGAGAGCAGGGGAAAAGACAGACAAACTAGAGAGAGCAGGAGAAAGACAGAAGAACTAGAGAGATCAGGGGAAAAGACAGAAGAACTAGAGAGAGCAGGAGAAAGACAGAAGAACTAGAGAGAGCAGGGGAAAAGACAGAAGAACTAGAGAGAGCAGGGGAAAAGACAGACAAACTAGAGAGAGCAGGGGAAAAGACAGAAGAACTAGAGAGAGCAGGGGAAAAGACAGAAGAACTAGAGAGAGCAGGGGAAAAGACAGAAGAACTAGAGAGAGCAGGGGAAAAGACAGACGAACTAGAGAGAGCAGGGGAAAAGACAGACGAACTAGAGAGAGCAGGGGAAAAGACAGAAGAACTAGAGAGAGCAGGGGAAAAGACAGAAGAAATAGAGAGAGCAGGAGAAAAGACAGACGAACTAGAGAGAGCAGGGGAAAAGACAGACGAACTAGAGAGAGCAGGGGAAAAGACAGACGAACTAGAGAGAGCAGGGGAAAAGACAGAAGAACTAGAGAGAGGAGGGGAAAAGACAGACGAACTAGAGAGAGCAGGGGAAAAGACAGAAGAACTAGAGAGAGCAGGGGAAAAGACAGAAGAACTAGAGAGAGCAGGAGAAAGACAGAAGAACTAGAGAGAGCAGGGGAAAAGACAGAAGAACTAGAGAGAGCAGGGGAAAAGACAGACGAACTAGAGAGAGCAAGAGAAAGACAGAAGAACTAGAGAGAGCAGGGGAAAAGACAGAAGAACTAGAGAGAGCAGGAGAAAGACAGAAGAACTAGAGAGAGCAGGGGAAAATACAGAAGAACTAGAGAGAGCAGGGGAAAAGACAGACGAACTAGAGAGAGCAGGAGAAAATACAGAAGAACTAGAGAGAGCAGGGGAAAAGACAGAAGAACTAGAGAGAGCAGGGGAAAAGACAGAAGAACTAGAGAGAGCAGGGGAAAAGACAGAAGAACTAGAGAGAGCAGGGGAAAAGACAGAAGAACTAGAGAGAGCAGGGGAAACGACAGAAGAACTAGAGAGAGCAGGGGAAAAGACAGACGAACTAGAGAGAGCAGGAGAAAAGACAGAAGAACTAGAGAGAGCAGGGGAAAAGACAGAAGAACTAGAGAGAGCAGAGGAAAAGACAGAAGAACTAGAGAGAGCAGGGGAAAAGACAGACGAACTAGAGAGAGCAGGGGAAAAGACAGAAGAACTAGAGAGAGCAGGGGAAAAGACAGAAGAACTAGAGAGAGCTGGGAAAAAGACAGAAGAACTAGAGAGAGCAGGGGAAAAGACAGAAGAACTAGAGAGAGCAGGGGAAAAGACAGAAGAACCAGAGAGAGCAGGAGAAAAGACAGACGAACTAGAGAGAGCAGGGGAAAAGACAGACGAACTAGAGAGAGCAGGGGAAAAGACAGACGAACTAGAGAGAGCAGGGGAAAAGACAGAAGAACTAGAGAGAGCAGGGGAAAAGACAGACGAACTAGAGAGAGCAGGGGAAAAGACAGAGGAACTAGAGAGAGCAGGGGAAAAGACAGATGAACTAGAGAGATCAGGGGAAAAGACAGAAGAACTAGAGAGAGCAGGAGAAAGACAGAAGAACTAGAGAGAGCAGGGGAAACGACAGAAGAACTAGAGAGAGCAGGGGAAAAGACAGACGAACTAGAGAGAGCAGGAGAAAAGACAGAAGAACTAGAGAGAGCAGGGGAAAAGACAGAAGAACTAGAGGGAGCAGAGGGAAAGGACAGAAGAACTAGAGAGAGCAGGGGAAAAGACAGACGAACTAGAGAGAGCAGGGGAAAAGACAGAAGAACTAGAGAGAGCAGGGGAAAAGACAGATGAACTAGAGAGAGCAGGAGAAAGACAGAAGAACTAGAGAGAGCAGGGGAAAAGACAGATGAACTAGAGAGAGCAGGAGAAAGACAGAAGAACTAGAGAGAGCAGGGGAAAAGACAGAAGAACTAGAGAGAGCAGGGGAAAAGACAGACAAGCTAGAGAGAGCAGGAGAAAGACAGAAGAACTAGAGAGATCAGGGGAAAAGACAGAAGAACTAGAGAGAGCAGGAGAAAGACAGAAGAACTAGAGAGAGCAGGGGAAACGACAGAAGAACTAGAGAGAGCAGGGGAAAAGACAGACGAACTAGAGAGAGCAGGAGAAAAGACAGAAGAACTAGAGAGGGCAGGGGAAAAGACAGAAGAACTAGAGAGAGCAGGAGAAAGACAGAAGAACTAGAGAGATCAGGGGAAAAGACAGAAGAACTAGAGAGAGCAGGGGGAAAGACAGAAGAACTAGAGAGAGCAGGGGAAAAGACAGATGAACTAGAGAGAGCCGGAGAAAGACAGAAGAACTAGAGAGAGCAGGGGAAAAGACAGAAGAACTAGAGAGAGCAGGGGAAAAGACAGACAAACTAGAGAGAGCAGGAGAAAGACAGAAGAACTAGAGAGATCAGGGGAAAAGACAGAAGAACTAGAGAGAGCAGGAGAAAGACAGAAGAACTAGAGAGAGCAGGGGAAAAGACAGACGAACTAGAGAGAGCAGGAGAAAAGACAGAAGAACTAGAGAGAGCAGGGGAAAAGACAGAAGAACTAGAGAGAGCAGAGGAAAAGACAGAAGAACTAGAGAGAGCAGGGGAAAAGACAGACGAACTAGAGAGAGCAGGGGAAAAGACAGAAGAACTAGAGAGAGCAGGGGAAAAGACAGAAGAACTAGAGAGAGCTGGGGAAAAGACAGAAGAACTAGAGAGAGCAGGGGAAAAGACAGAAGAACTAGAGAGAGCAGGGGAAAAGACAGAAGAACTAGAGAGAGCAGGAGAAAAGACAGACGAACTAGAGAGAGCAGGGGAAAAGACAGACGAACTAGAGAGAGCAGGGGAAAAGACAGACGAACTAGAGAGAGCAGGGGAAAAGACAGAAGAACTAGAGAGAGCAGGAGAAAGACAGAAGAACTAGAGAGAGCAGGGGAAAAGACAGAAGAACTAGAGAGAGCAGGGGAAAAGACAGACAAACTAGAGAGAGCAGGAGAAAGACAGAAGAACTAGAGAGATCAGGGGAAAAGACAGAAGAACTAGAGAGAGCAGGAGAAAGACAGAAGAACTAGAGAGAGCAGGGGAAAAGACAGAAGAACTAGAGAGAGCAGGGGAAAAGACAGACAAACTAGAGAGAGCAGGGGAAAAGACAGAAGAACTAGAGAGAGCAGGGGAAAAGACAGAAGAACTAGAGAGAGCAGGGGAAAAGACAGAAGAACTAGAGAGAGCAGGGGAAAAGACAGAATAACTAGAGAGAGCAGGAGAAAAGACAGACGAACTAGAGAGAGCAGGAGAAAGACAGAAGAACTAGAGAGATCAGGGGAAAAGACAGAAGAACTAGAGAGAGCAGGAGAAAGACAGAAGAACTAGAGAGAGCAGGGGAAAAGACAGAAGAACTAGAGAGAGCAGGGGAAAAGACAGACGAACTAGAGAGAGCAGGAGAAAAGACAGAAGAACTAGAGAGAGCAGGGGAAAAGACAGAAGAACTAGAGAGAGCAGGGGAAAAGACAGAAGAACTAGAGAGAGCAGGGGAAAAGACAGAAGAACTAGAGAGAGCAGGAGAAAAGACAGAAGAACTAGAGAGAGCAGGGGAAAAGACATAAGAACTAGAGAGAGCAGGGGAAAAGACAGGAGAACTAGAGAGAGCAGGAGAAAGACATAATAACTAGAGAGAGCAGGGGAAAAGACAGAAGAACTAGAGAGAGCAGGGGAAAAGACAGAAGAACTAGAGAGAGCAGGGGAAAAGACAGAAGAACTAGAGAGAGCAGGGGAAAAGACAGAAGAACTAGAGAGAGCAGGGGAAAAGACAGAAGAACTAGAGAGAGCAGGGGAAAAGACAGAAGAACTAGAGAGAGCAGGGGAAAAGACAGAAGAACTAGAGAGAGCAGGAGAAAAGACAGACGAACTAGAGAGAGCAGGGGAAAAGACAGACGAACTAGAGAGAGCAGGGGAAAAGACAGACGAACTAGAGAGAGCAGGGGAAAAGACAGAAGAACTAGAGAGAGCAGGGGAAAAGACAGACGAACTAGAGAGAGCAGGGGAAAAGACAGAAGAACTAGAGAGAGCAGGGGAAAAGACAGATGAACTAGAGAGAGCAGGAGAAAGACAGAAGAACTAGAGAGAGCAGGGGAAAAGACAGAAGAACTAGAGAGAGCAGGGGAAAAGACAGACGAACTAGAGAGAGCAGGAGAAAAGACAGAAGAACTAGAGAGAGCAGGGGAAAAGACAGACGAACTAGAGAGAGCAGGGGAAAAGACAGAAGAACTAGAGAGAGCAGGGGAAAAGACAGAAGAACTAGAGAGAGCAGGGGAAAAGACAGAAGAACTAGAGAGAGCAGGGGAAAAGACAGAAGAACTAGAGAGAGCAGGAGAAAAGACAGAAGAACTAGAGAGAGCAGGGGAAAAGACATAAGAACTAGAGAGAGCAGGGGAAAAGACAGGAGAACTAGAGAGAGCAGGAGAAAGACATAAGAACTAGAGAGAGCAGGGGAAAAGACAGAAGAACTAGAGAGAGCAGGGGAAAAGACAGAAGAACTAGAGAGAGCAGGGGAAAAGACAGAAGAACTAGAGAGAGCAGGGGAAAAGACAGAAGAACTAGAGAGAGCAGGGGAAAAGACAGAAGAACTAGAGAGAGCAGGGGAAAAGACAGAAGAACTAGAGAGAGCAGGAGAAAAGACAGACG
This sequence comes from Oncorhynchus clarkii lewisi, assembly GCF_045791955.1. NCBI lineage: Eukaryota > Metazoa > Chordata > Actinopteri > Salmoniformes > Salmonidae > Oncorhynchus > Oncorhynchus clarkii. The sequence continues at coordinate 34,024,832 of NC_092166.1, read as the reverse complement.
AACTAGAGAGAGCAGGGGAAAAGACAGACGAACTAGAGAGAGCAGGGGAAAAGACAGACGAACTAGAGAGAGCAGGGGAAAAGACAGAAGAACTAGAGAGAGCAGGGGAAAAGACAGACGAACTAGAGAGAGCAGGGGAAAAGACAGAAGAACTAGAGAGAGCAGGGGAAAAGACAGATGAACTAGAGAGAGCAGGAGAAAGACAGAAGAACTAGAGAGAGCAGGGGAAAAGACAGAAGAACTAGAGAGAGCAGGGGAAAAGACAGACGAACTAGAGAGAGCAGGAGAAAAGACAGAAGAACTAGAGAGAGCAGGGGAAAAGACAGACGAACTAGAGAGAGCAGGGGAAAAGACAGAAGAACTAGAGAGAGCAGGGGAAAGGACAGAAGAACTAGAGAGAGCAGGGGAAAAGACAGGAGAACTAGAGAGAGCAGGAGAAAGACATAAGCACTAGAGAGAGCAGGGGAAAAGACAGAAGAACTAGAGAGAGCAGGGGAAAAGACAGGAGAACTAGAGAGAGCAGGAGAAAGACATAAGAACTAGAGAGAGCAGGAGAAAAGACAGAAGAACTAGAGAGAGCAGGGGAAAAGACAGAAGAACTAGAGAGAGCAGGAGAAAAGACAGAAGAACTAGAGAGAGCAAGAGAAAGAAATAGAGGGGAGAAAGGGGACAAAAAAAAAATAGATAGGACACCATGTGCCAGAACTAAATTGTTTAATAAAGGGCCTAAAAATACTACTCATTGTGTATATTTCCTTTCTACTCTCTCTTAGTAAATCACTCATCTTCTTTAACTTAGTCGTTCCACTCTTTGGTCTCTCTGACTTTTCCACCTGTATTTAGGAAAATCAGCCATATTTAGGCAAATCATTAATCATAGAGGAGCTAAGTCCCCTAGCACAATCCCCCATGGACGTTAGCACTGTGTGTGTGTGAATATTTTTCCGTGTATCAGCGAAGAGGGGAGCAGAGAAGGGACCTTGGCCCATTCTGCTCTGGCAAGTATAAAGCCCAGACACACACAACCCCACACACACACACACATCAGTGCAGAGGACAGTAGTTTCAGTCTACACAGCCTTAGTAGGTTTTGACCCGGATTGGCGCGAGGCCCCCTGTCTGTCTGTCTGTCTGTCTGTCTGTCTGTCTGTCTGTCTGTCTGTCTGTCTGTCTGTCTGTCTGTCTGTCTGTCTGTCTGTCTGCAACTTCGAGGTCCTTTATGTCCCTGTTCCAGAAGCAGAACTCTCCGGAAAGAAAAGATCCCAGGAGAAAAGCCACTTTTCCATGCTGCTCCGCAGCCTAGCCAACAGCTGACAGACACACACACACACACCTAGCCATGGGAGCCGAGAGCTGACATGGGAGGAAGGAGAGCAAAGGACCCTAGAGAATGTTTTTCTCTCTCTGGCACACACACACACACACACACACACACACACACACACACACACACACACACACACACACACACACACACACACACACACACACACACACACACACACACACACAGTGTCCATTGAGGATTGTGCCAGTAGACTTTGCTCCCCTATGATTAATGATTTCCCTAAAATACGGGCAAGGTACAGGTGGATAAGCCAGAGACACACTCACAGCAGCTCCCGAGGATCTAAAAACAGAGACACAAGTTTGATACTCCTGGAACTACAATAACTTTTTGCTTTTGAACTTGAAATGTAGGCCTGTCTGTTTCTCTCCGTATGGGAAACTGAGGTAAGGTGAGTGGGTTGATACATGCACAGCGTGTGTGTGATTAGTGTGTACGGGGGAATGCTAAAGAGGCGAGTCATCTCAGATCTGTGTGTGTCTCAGATCCAGTATCTGTAAGAGGCTCGTCTTATTAAATATTCATACAGCGACTGGAGTCTATGTCCATGACGATCGATAGTTTGATATGATATACTACAGCTACTAAAGACAATTACGCACCCTGTGTGTGTGTGTGTGTGTGAGTGTGTGTGTGTGTATGTGTGTTCTTAAGGAGATGCAACACTTTTCTTCTGGCCACACCTGTGATGTCAACCGCTAACCGTAAGCGTACCATTACACCTGAAAACAGACCCGTTGTAATGCCACTTTAAGGCAGGTAATCGATCCCACAGTGAATCATTCAGAGATCCAGACGAGAGCAGTCTTCTCCTGTGGCTCGGAGGAAAGGTCACATCAAACAGCAACCTCTGAATACTACAGACTGTCTGGTGTGTGTGTGTGTGTGTGTGTGTGTGTGTGTGTGTGTGTGTGTGTGTGTGTGTGTGTGTGTGTGTGTGTGTGTGTGTGTGTGTGTGAGAAATGTCTGTATTCTTTTGGAACTTTTATGAGTGTAATGTTAACTGCTATTTTTTTAATTGTTTATTTCACTTTTGAGAGAAAGTGAGAGAGCAAGCGAAACAAAGAAATAAGGAGAGTAAAATATTGAGAGAATATTCACTATGAGTAAGCTGACAGACTCTAGTGTAATGGTAGGGTAGGGTATCTGGTAGGGTGGGGTATCTGGGGTATCTGGGCGGAGCCAGACAACAACAGCCGTGTGTTTATGAACTGCGTTAAACTTGGCCTTTGTAGGTTGGCCAGTCTGACCCCACATCATCACACCAGTCTGACCCCAATCATGGTGGTTTCAGAGAGGCTGCTCTCTCACGGAGGCAGTGAGAAAACAACACAACAATAAAGCCACCCATCTGCACCCAGAGGACAGAGGACAGATTTCCACCGAATCGGCCGTCAGAACTACGGCACGGCCTCAAGGGGCTTCACGTCTCTCAGCCTCTGATATGTTTCTACCCCTCCTTCCCTTCATTTTCTATGCTTCCGTTTCTCTTCAATGCGAGTTTGTGTGTTCGTATATGTGAGTTCGTGCATTGTGTTGAGTGTGTGTGCATGCCGGGCGTGTGTGTGTTGCGCTCCATGAAGAGAAGTTGTGTAAAAAAAAGCTCTCTGGCCCAGGGGAGATGAGCACCATAATGGTCACCATGGCAACACACTTTCAAGATGGAGCCCCTTTCCTGTCCCCCTTAAATACTGCGCAGCTCCCTCGAATTAGATAGCAATGTGTGTGTGTCACTGTGTGTGTTTGTGTGTGTATGCACGTCATTGTGTGTGTGTTAAACCCATGTGTGGGCTATCCAGGGACCTGTTCAGGCTTACCCATTTAAAAATTGATACATCAAGCGTCAGTGGAGAAATCTGACAAGATCGGATTCGACAGGTCTAAAAGTGTGTGTGTGTGCCTGAAACAAATCTTCAGAGGGTAAACATGCACTCTGGTCGTTGGATAAACAACTGTCTTAGGACAGATAAGCCAGGTTATTATGCAGTACAGACATAGGCCAGTTTACTACGCAGTACAATCATAGGCCAGGTATTTACGCAGTACCTACATAGGCCAAGTTATTCTGCAGCAGCGACATAGGACAGGTTGTTGTGCAGTACAGACATAGGACAGGTTATTGTGCAATACAGACATAGGACAGGTTATTGTGCAGTACAGACATAGGACAGGTTATTGTGCAATACAGACATAGGACAGGTTATTGTGCAGTACAGACATAGGACAGGTTGTTGTGCAGTACAGACATAGGACAGGTTATTATGTAGTACAGACATAGGACAGGTTATTGTGCAGTACAGACATAGGACAGGTTACTGTGCAGTACAGACATAGGACAGGTTATTGTGCAGTACAGACATAGGACAGGTTATTGTGCAGTACAGACATAGGACAGGTTATTATGCAGTACAGACATAGGACAGGTTATTATGCAGTACAGTCATGGGACAGGTTATTATGCAGTACCGACATACAGAGTACATGACATAGCAAGAATTCCACCAAAATCACAATAAATTGCATTCCCACTTCTACTACTATTTGTCTATGTGTGTGCGTGTGTATGTGCGTGTGGGTGTGAGTGTCTGTGTGTGTTGGGTCATTGGTTCTTTTATCCTTTTGGGGACCTGAAATTCCCAAAATTCCACACAAGGATAGTAAAACAAGGAACATTCTCCCCTGTGGGGACATTTCCCACGTCCCCATGAGGACAAAGGCTATTTTAAGTTTAGGGGTTAGGTTTACGATTCGGGTTAGGGTTAGAATTAGGGTAAGGGGTTAGTGGTTAGGGTTTAGGGTTAGGAGTTAGGTTTAAGGTTAAGGTTGGGGATATGGTAAGGGTTAGTGTTATGGTTTACAGGGTTAGGGGTTATGAGAAAATAGGATTTTTGAATAGAAATCAATTGTAGGTCCCCACGAAGATAGAAGATCATAACGTGTGTGTGTGTGTGTGTGAGGCGTGGTTGACAAGTAAGTATATGTCTTTCTGTCTGGGTGGAACAGAGTCATCAGCACGATGAGTCACTCCACCCTGAGCCTCTCGCTCTCCACCCTAATCTTTAATCCCTAATCTGAGGAGTTAGAATCCTAATAACCAACCCACCGTGTCTAATCCTCCCAAATACACTCTCACCCCTCTTCCCTCCACCCTCTG
>NC_092166.1:33990330-34012830 GCF_045791955.1 Oncorhynchus clarkii lewisi | reverse complement strand
ACATGATATCTCATCTGACTTAAATACAGTCAATTAATTACTAAAGGGACTAAAAACACACGCACACGTCCTGTTACCTCAACTATCATTTACATTTCTGTTTTGCTTTTTGCTTTACGAAAAAGAGAAAGAGAGGAAAGAGAGATCCATGGCTTATAAATGTTTAAAGAGGGGGAGAGCAGAATCATCAGTCCAGAGGTCCCCAAGCCCCTTAGTGACACAACGGACAGCTAGAGAGAGAGAGGAGAGAGAGAGAGAGAGAGAGAGAGAGAGAGAGAGAGAAGGAAAAAAAAGAAAGAGAGAGAAAGAAAGAGAGAGAAAGAGGGAGAAGGAGAGAGAGAGGGAGAGAGAGAGAGAGAGAGGGAGAGGGAGAGGGAGAGGGAGAGGGAGAGGGAGAGAAAGTGCATAGGGGAGAAGGGGGATTAAGAGTACATTTAAGAGCGGGAGTTGGAAGAAGATGGAGGACAAGGGTGAGTTGCGTCAGTAAAGAGCTCTCGGTCTCGCTCTCTTTCTACCTCTGTTGGCTGTCTGTCTAGAGAGAGGGAGATGAAAGGGGCGCTAGGTGAAGGGAGACAGCAGTACCATTACAGAACAAGAGAACAGCAGCAAAAACTAGCAAATGGGGAAAGATAACATATTATATATAATTGGAGGAGTCTGGTTGTTTGGGTGTCTGACAGGGACCGGAGCAGTAATGATTCCATTAACACCTCACACAGTACAAAAGAGAAAAGGGGAGAGGGAGACAAAAAGGAGGGATGAGAGAGGGATGGGGGTGGAGCGAGAGATAGAGAGACAAGAGAGCAAGAAAGGGGGAAGAGAGAGAGCGAGAGCCAGGCTGATTTAAATGCATTAGTGAGTCAGTGTTACCTTACTTTTCCCTGTGGAAGCTCTTCAGAAGCTCTGAGTAGCTGTGAGGGCGGGGCAGACACCTTCTTTTTTTGTTTGGAGCAGTGTGTTTAGTACTAAAAGCATTGTGCTGTGCTTCTGGGGGCACATTAGAGCGTTACACAGGGGTGTCACGTCTCTTTGTGACCTCCAGACCTCTTTGTTAAAAGCTGAGTGATTATTGACATAGTTATTCTTAACGTTTAGGCTTCTTTTAAAATATGCAATATTGATCAAGACCAGACAATCGTCAATGGAATTACAATGTAAAGATCTAGGGTGAGTTCTACCTACCCATTGCTGACAGGTGTATAAAATTGAGCACACAGCCATGCAATCTCCATAGACAAACATTGGCAGTAGAATGGTCTTACTGGAGAGCTCAGTGACTTTCAACGTGACACTGTCATTGGATGCCACCTTTCCAGCAAGTCAGTTCATCACATTTCTGCACTGCCAGAGCTGCCCCGGTCAACTGTAAGTGCTGTTATGTGAAGTGGAAACGTCTAGGAGCAACATCGGCTCAGCCGTGAGGTGGTAGGCCACACAAGCTCACAGAACAGGACAGAGTGCTGAAGCGCGTACCATGTAAAAATCGACCTGTCCACGGTTGCAATACTCACTACTGAGATCCAAACTGCCTCTGGAAGCAACGTCAGTACAAGAACTGTTCGTCAAGAGAGCTTCATGAAATGGGCTTCCATGGCCGAGCAGCCACACCCAAGCCTAAGATCACCATATGGCAGTCCGACGGACGAATCTGGGTTTTGTGGATGGCAGGAGAACGTTACCTGCCCCAATGCATAGTGCCAACTGTAAAGTTTGGTGGGCTAGGCCCCTTAGCTCCAGTGAAGGGAAATCTTAAAGATACAGCATACAATGACATTCTAGATGATTTTGTGCTTCCAACTTTGTGGCAACAGTTTGGGGATGACAATGCCCCTGTGCACAAAGTGAGGTCCATACAGAAATTGTTTGTTGAGATCGGTGGGGAAGAACTTGACTGGCCTGCACAGAGCCCTGACCTCAACCCCATCGAACACCTTTGGGATGAATTGAAACGCTGACTGCGAATCAGGCCTAATCGCCCAACATCAGCGCCAGACCTCACTAATGCTCTTTTGGCTGAATGGAAGTAAGTCCCCGCAGCAATGTTCCAACATCTAGTGGAAAGCCTTCCCAGATGAGCGGAGGCTGTTATAGCAGCAAAGGGGGGACCAACTCCATATTAATGCCCATAGGTAGTGTTTATTTGAGAGTCTTCTCCACACAAAGGTTTGTTTGCAGCATTCAGAGGGGGAAGGGCCTTGGTCGGGGAGGTGACCAAAAACCCAATGGTCACTCTGACAGAGCTCCAGAGTTCCACTGTGGAGATGGGAGAACCTTCCAGAAGGACAAACATCTCTGCAGCGCTCCACCAATCAGGGCTTTATGGTAGAGTGGCCAGACGGAAGCCACTCCTCAGTAAAAGGCACGACAGCCCGCTTAGAGTTTGCCAAAAAGGCACACAAACAACTCTCAGACAATGAGAAACAAGATTCTCTGGTCTGATGAAACCAAGATTGAACTAATTGGCCTGAATGCCAAGCGTCACGTCTGGAGGAAACCTGCCACCAGTCCTACGATAAAGCCTGGTGGTGGCAGCATCATGCTGTGGGGATGTTTTTCAGCAGCAGAGACTAGTCAGGATCTACGGAAAGATGAACAGAGCAAAGTACAGAGAGATCCTGCTCCAGAGCGCTCAGGCTCTCAGACTGGGGCGAAGGTTCACCTTCCAACAGGACAACGACCCTAAGCACACAGCCAAAACAACGCAGGAGTGACTTCGTGACAAGTCTCTGAATGTCCTTGAGGGGTCCAGACAAAGCCCGGACATGAACCCGATCGAACATCTCTGGAGAGACCTGAAAGTAGCTGTACAGCAACGCTTGAGAGGATCTGCAGAGAAGAATGGGAGAAGCTCGAGGCTGTAATCGCTGCCAAAGGTGCTTCAACAAAGGTCTGAGTAAAGGGTCTGAATACTTATATAAATGTGATTTTTAATTGTTATCTATTTTATAAATTTGCTAATATTTCTAAAAACTGTTTTTGCTTTTTCATGAAGCGGTATTGTATGTAGATTGATGAGGGGGAAAACTGATTTAAAATGCACCGTATACAAAACATACCTGAGCTTTCAATGACAGACTCACCAAGTGAATCCAGGTCGAAGCTATGATCCTTTATTGACGTCTCTTGTTAAATCCACTTCAAATCAGTGTAGATGAAGGGGAGGAGACCGGTTAAAGAAGGAGTTTTAAGCCTTGGGACAATTGAGGCATGGATTGTGTATGCGTGTATGTGTGCCATTCAGGGTGAATGGGCAAGGCAAAATATTTCAGTTTCTTTGAACAGGGTAGTTAGTAGGTGTCAGGCGCACCGGTCTGTGTCAAGAACTGCAACGCTGCCGGGTTTTTCACGCTCAACATGTCTCGCATGTGTATCAAGAATGGTCCACCACCCAAAGGACATCCAAACAACATGACACAACTGTGGGAAGCATTGGAGTCAACATGGCCCAGCATCCCTGTGGAACGCTTTCGACACCTCGTAGAGTCCATGACCTGACGATAGGTGTTCCTAATGTTTGGTGTACTCAGTGTATCTTACAATAGTAACAAGTAATTGTTCAAATAAAAACAAGTATATATTTGAACAAGTACTTGTTAGTATTGCATTAAAGCACGAACAAATACCTATAAAAACATACATAGCATTACTTGGCCCTGATTGTAAAAAAAAAAGATATGGCCATTTTTATTGTGGGAGTGTGTCTCCGTTAACGAGTGACATTGCCCAGAGGTGAAACGCCTTGCTGTGTTAGCCTGGACCTGGAGTTGCAATGAAGATTTAACTGAGAGTTCGGAAAATAGTGTTCAGCAGTGAAACTGTGGTAATTCCAATATAGTTATCTGCCACAACGATGATCTCACAGTGAGAGGCACCAAGCCCTGCACACAATAATAGCGGAAGTGCATAAAGATGGCGGCCTTCATGCCATATTGTACATGGCTCTCGTTCCTCTTTTTTTTTTTGCAGAGTATAGATGATCCCAATTTTAGAGTCAAGATGCCGGTCATTTGAAAAAGCAGATTGTGCTGATTATTGGCGCGTTGATCCTTCGTACAGGGCGGGTGGTGCTAAAACACAATGAAATCGCACCTAAAACTCGGCCGTCTCTCTGCACGTTCGCCATTCTTCTTATTCAATTATATTCATAGGAGCACAAGGATTGGTACTGTAATCTACATTCCCAAAGGACTCGTGAGGAAGCGTGTGCATGTTCAGCTGCATCTTACCAGAGAAACAAACGGCCTACCTACATGCAGTACCACGGGGTTGAGTTCTCACAACTGAGCCTAAGACAGCTCTAGCAAGGGAAGATAATGGTCAGCTGACACACACACACACACACACACACACACACACACACACACACACACACACACACACATACAAACACACACACACTCTCTCAAATCTGTGGAGTTTAACAACTTAATACGCTGCTACCCCAGGCATCCCCTCTCCTCCACTTCCTCCAAATGGTACGTACGCATCTTCTCGCTCGCTCAGACACTCACAAACACAAGCTGCCTCCAAGCAATTCCCGACCTTCTCTTTCATAACATTGTCCTTGCTATGTAAGGGGGTTGCCTAACACACACACACACACACCCACCCACCCACACACAGCCTTACCCAACAGGGGGTAGTAACCCACATACCCACAGTCGTTATCATTCCATCCCGGTAAACCACATTGTTTTCCACAACGCAACGCTTGTCTCGATACCAACACTTAACAAACAATACGATACCGGGCCAAGTATCGCGATACCAAAAAAATATCTGCGGCCTAGCATCCTGTTCGCCCTGACAGTTGTTCAGGTTTCCGAAAGGTTCTCCAAAAACCTGTCACTAAAATTCACACGTTCCGGCCATTATTACGAGCCGTCCTCCCCTCAGCAGCCGCCACTGGATAGCCGATGTGTGGTTACAAGCCCTTAAGCAACAATCCAGTTCAAGAAAGGAAGTGAAAAAAAAAAGATTGATTAAATACACTTACGTTGGCACAAGTCTTTATGCTCCTCGTACCCCGGCTTGCACACACACCTCCCGATGGGCACCAGCCAGCCCCCGTCGGCGCTACAGTACATCCTGGGGGCCTCAAACTCCTCTGACGCGTTCACACACAGCCCTCTGACCTCCACCAGGGCCGAGTCGCCCCCCGTGACGGTGTCGGGAAACTGGGCCAGGTTGAGCACGGTGAGGGGACACTTCTTGTAGAAGACACGGACAGAGACCAGAGCGATGCAGGCTCCCAGGTCCTGGAAGGCCAGGTAGAACCCCTTCTTACTCAGGTTGCTGATGTCACGCACCTCTGTGTTGAGCTTCATCACACGGTCGCCCACATCCACCTAGAGAGAAGGGGAAAGCAACCAGATTTAGTCCAACTTTGGCCTATTTTACAGTTCTGTTTCAGCTAGAACGGACGCAGTAGGAAAGGATGTTAATGGTCATTATTATTACGGGGATTCTTTTGCCCTCAGTATGTAAGTTGCCCTTAACTCCATGTCCAGTCAGAACTTGTTCCATCCTCCTAATGGTTAAGATAAGAATGGTTCGGGAAATCTGAGGTTCATGTTAGGATTGGGGGGTAAGGTACTCTGATCCTAGATCTGTAGTTAGAGGCAACCTCTCCCTTTGGGAGTCTGTGTTTCCACTGACCTGTGTGAAGCTCTCGTCAGCAGCGATGGTGTCTATCTTGATGTACTGACTCTCCTTGATGAACCACAGGTTGGCGTTGTTGGACTCATAGTAGAACATGTTGAACGTCTGGGAAACACACAAATGGACATTTTGCATTTGATTAAAAAAATGTTGCCATTTTGTTATGCCGTAGCTCTATGGAAAACGGTTTGACCGAAAGATCACTTCTCCAAGGTCAAGATTCGAAACGTTATGACATTTCGGTCAACCGTGGCCTTGAAGCAAGGAGTATTGAACAATTGTCGACAGAGTGGAAACCGTGAGCAGACGGACCTCTTTGCAGGTGCCGGGTACTCCAGGCAGGCTGTTACAGTCTCGGAGGGTGAACTTGATCTCGATGTAGACGCGCTGCGCTCCGTCGCGGGCGATGTGTCGCGTCCTCAGCCAGTTGTTCTGACTGGCCTCCATCACGTTGCACACCTGGTAGGTACGCATGGGAGTGTTCCTCTCATCCATCACACTGATCTCCTCCCACTGCAGAGAGAGAGAGAAGGGAGGGGGGGGGGGGGGGTTAGAGGATTGCAGGGGGGGGGGGGTATGCGTGTGTATTTAAGTGACAAAAAAACATCTGTGTACATTTAAGTAATCACATTATAGTGCGCGCACGTGCGTGTGTATGCGTGTTTTCTTACATGTGCATTTGTGTGTGTGTATGTGTGTGCATGGATGTGTGTGTACGTGTGTGTGTGTGTGTGTGTGTGTGTGTGTGTGTGTGTGTGTGTGTGTGTGTGTGTGTGTGTGTGTGTGTGTGTGTGTGTGTGTGTGTGTGTGTGTGTACGTGTACGTGTGTGTGTGTGTGTGTGTGTGTGCATGTGTGTGTGTGTGTGTCCTTGATCTGGAGAGAGACGTAGGACAGAGCTACTTTGTCTCCCCTCATATATTGCCATCTGTTTCCACTTGTGCTCAGAGAAGTAATTCAGAACACTTCTCGCATGAGAGAGAAAACATTTCTACTCCTTCAAGGAAAGGAAAATAAACCAGTGTGGTTTCATAGAGTTTCAGGGACCAGGACCTACCAAAGGGGAAGCAGACAGCTAGGCTTAAAAACACAGTCGTGCACACGCACACACACACAGACACACACAATGAGCCAACTCAGTATGAATCTCATTTGGGGTGAGGAGATGCACAGACCACCTTCTCAGTTCAGAGTACCAGTCTCTTTTCAGGCTCTGTATAGACTACTGATTGATGAACACATATCACATTTCAACATTCAAACCTCAGACACACACACACAAAGGCAACTATTTTCTGGTCAGTGCAGCTGGCTAATGCAAAACTTTCCCTCTAATTTCACTCGGATGGGATGCAAATTATACTGGAGTGGAGATAGACAGGAGAGAGAGCGAGAAGAAAGACAGAGAGCGAGAGAGAGAGAGAGAGAGAGAGAGAGAGAGAGAGAGAGAGAGAGAGAGAGAGAGAGAGAGAGAGAGAGAGAGAAAGACAGAAAGAGAGAGAGAGAGAGAGAGAATGAAGAAAGGAGAGAGAATGCAGGATTGAGAGAGAAAGAAAGACAGGGGGTTTAAGACAGGCAAAGGAGAGAAAGAAAGTGAGAAAAGGACAGAGAAAGACAAGGGGGTTGTAGACTCGAAAGAAAAAGCTCAGATTTTGGGGATAATTGAACTCGACAGGTCGACAAGCCGGCAAAGGCTTGACACATTTCACCTAAAGTCTTGAGTACTAAAACAGACGGAAACAGACTCTCAGTCAGCTGCTTTTAATCCACTGGGCCTTCCACAGGGCTGGCTCCTGAGCTGGGACTAGAGTAGCACGGAGGAAACAATTTAGGAGTTTGTCATAGGTAGGGCCAGGAATATTACAGACCCAATTGACCTGGCCAAGGGAACCCCTATGCCCTGTGTACAGGCTGTAACCACGACGATGTCATGAGTACCAGCGACATGGAAAACTAGTTACTTTCTACTCGAGGCCAACTCTTTTCCTCTCCCTCTCTCTCTCTCCCTTTCTCTCTCTCTCTCTCCCTTTCTCTCTCTCTCTCTCGTTCTATTTCATCAGTTGGAAGAACAAAAACAACAGATGAGGATCGAGAGAGAGAGAGAGAGAGAACGACAGATGAGGATAGAGAGAGAGAAAAACCGAGGGAGGAATGAATGCGGGTAAATTACAGACGCGGCTGTCAGCTAAACGGACCCATCTGTGTGGAGCGGGACCAGTCGGACATCACAGGAGACTGAGAGGGCATACACGGCTGTACACACACACACACACACTGCACAGAGGCACACACTCGCGGCTAGTTCCCTAGAGAGCGGTGATTATGGAGTTAAAGAGGACAGCTATTGAGGAATAAAGAGGGCTTCGTGACGTTTTGTTTATTTCCCTCAGAGCGGAGGTTGAGTGTGAGGACTACACAGACTTCCTTGCTTGTTTATGGAGCTCTTTCCATGTGGAAGAGTCTGGTGATTGTCAGGCAGTTTGGTCTTGCGGCCAGGTGGGTTTCTTTACTATCTCTCTACCTAAGGACGTGCTTCACCGAAATCCGCGCCTCACCAAATCCTTTCCTCAGTTCTCTCAGTGATGAACTCTTAGTCCAATGTACTCAATGTTCTGAAATGATAGATTAGGGCTGGGTGGTACAGTGTATTTGACTATATACCGGTATTGATAAATCGTGATATCCAGCCTGTAATGTACCTTTTTATACTTTACTCCGCTACTTGAGTCATTTATATCCGCTGTCTCTCTCTCTCTCTCTCTCTCCATGCCGCTTTCCACACAGGTCTAGCCCTGTCACTCAAGGAGCTCATTTGTTGTCGCTCGACCACAAGACACTTGCATTCAGCCTACATGGTCAATGCAGCACATGCAACAATGTTGTTTCTACTTCTTAATGTGAATCTACAAGCGTTCTAGTTTGTGTTTTTTAAGCACGGGCTAGCTAGTCAGAGGAAACGCAGTTAGCTACAGCCTGATACCAGTGATGGTGTAGGCCTAAATCAGTTGTTTGTGCAATAGTATCTTCTAAGCTGAAGAGGATTAGGCAAATCATGAATATGTTAGCTACATGAAGTAGCTAAGAGAAAACATTTCATGTAGCCAAAGATTACAGTGTCCCCTAGGAAACACTGACCAACACTTTGGTACCTACCCTGTCACAATAACTCCTCTCTGGCCGTTTTCTTCGTTATCATGTCAAACAACACTGTTTTCAAAGTGCCCACTATTATATTTGAACTATAGAATTATAATGATAATTGCAACATTTGGTTAAAAATAAGGCCTACATTTTTTGCCAATATCGTACAGCCCTACGTGGCAGTGTGGAAATGATCTCAAATGAGTGCAGGAAATGCAGAAATGCAGAAATGTATGAGTGCAGAATTTTCTTGGGGGTTGAAGTTTAATTGAACAGTATAAAACCATCAGAATGGAGAAAGACTCACGCACACAAGCACACACGCACACACACACACACACACACACACACACACACGCACACACACACACACGCACACACACACACACACAAGACGCTCGTACTCAATCAGTGAACCTGTTGCTATAGCGATGGCATTTCAGTTTGACCGCTAATTAGCATTCTGGACATTGAAATCAATTAGAAAGAACAGTATGTGTTGCCACCCTAGGGTCACACCCTACTCATAAAGCAAATATATTTTTCAAAAACATGAAATACCATCAAATACTGTAAGAAATGTGAAAAATCCCGTAATATTAAACTTTGGCCATATCGCCCAACAACAGACTATTCATTTCCAACATATAGTACAGGTAGAATCAAATGATGCTGGTCATATTCTTGATGTCTATTTTTTCTAAAAGCCTCCTCCCTCACCAGGAAATACGAGAAAATCAACCCAACGTTTAATTGAAACTAACAAGCCTATACTTTCTATCTAAACAAAATAATTCTGAAGTCATTCATATGGATGATGTGAAAAAGAGAGAACTGTTTAGACAGGTTGGAGAGTTTAGCCCCTCTCTCTCAATCACCGAACACACACACGCACACAAGCACACACGCACACACACACACACACACACACACACACACACACACACACCCACACACACACGCACACACACGCACACACACACACACACACACACACACACACACACGCACGCACACACGACGCTCGCACTCAATCAGTGAACCTGTTGCTATAGCGATGGCATTTCAATTTGACCGCTAATTAGCATTCTGGACAGAACTTTCCTCTTTGAGCGTTCTAATCCCTCGACAAATCACAGCGAAGCTGGCCTGATTGCTTTGAAGCGGGCTAAAACCGTCACATCAGGACTCGGGTTAAACCCTTCATTGGCTTAACATAATTTCCCCCCGCAATCATCTTGTAGTTACAGATACTTATACATAATTGGCCATCAAACTCTGAAATAACATCTGTCTAAGAGACAGAGAGAGAGAGAGAGAGCAGAGAAAGGGGGTGCTCCCAAATATACTCATAAAGATATGGGGCCTATATTTGAACCTTTTACTGCAGTGGGCTAAATCAGGGCCGCACAGAATGTTTCTTGGTAGTCTTAAACAAATCTACTTTGAAAGAAAAGTATACACCTCACACACATGAACTATAGAGTTGAAATGTATTACATTTTGAGTTTGCATCTCAATATTACACTTTATATACATCACAGAACCGTAAGGCTCTCCAGAGGGTAGTGAGGTCTGCACAACGCATCACCGGGGGCAAACTACCTGCCCTCCAGGACACCTACACCACCCGATGTCACAGGAAGGCCATAAAGATCATCAAGGACATCAACCACCCGAGCCACTGCCTGTTCACCCCGCTATCATCCAGAAGGCGAGGTCAGTACAGGTGCATCAAAGCTGGGACCGAGAGACTGAAAAACAGCTTCTATCTCAAGGCCATCAGACTGTTAAACAGCCACCACTAACACTGAGTGGCTGCTGCCAACACACTGACACTGACTCAACTCCAGCCACTTTAATAATGGGAATTGATGGGAAATGATGTAAATATATCACTAGCCACTTTAAACAATGCTACCTTATATAATGTTACTTACCCTACATTATTCATCTCATATGCATACGTATATACTGTACTCTATATCATCGACTGTATCCTTATGTAATACATGTATCACTAGCCACTTTAACTATGCCACTTTGTTTACATACTCATCTCATATGTATATACTGTACTCGATACCATCTACTGTATCTTGCCTATGCTGCTCTGTACCATCACTCATTCATATATCCTTATGTACATATTCTTTATCCCCTTACACTGTGTACAAGACAGTAGTTTTGGAATTATTAGTTAGATTACTTGTTGGTTATTACTGCATTGTCGGAACTAGAAGCACAAGCATTTCGCTACACTCGCATTAACATCTGCTAACCATGTGTATGTGACAAATAAAATTTGATTTGATTTGATTTATATACATCACAGAAGACGGAAATATAACAAACCGTTTGACACAGAAACACTGGATTTTCGGTGGCTTTTTTAAAATAATGTTTATTAATTATGAAATAATGAAAAATATGAATAACATTCCACCCATGAGGCCACTAGGTCATTTGACTGCAGGAAAGAGCTACAAGCAATATCATTACTGGTTGTGTTTGTTTTCTATCTTGCCGCAGAAACACAAACACCCCAGTTGTGTGATAGAAGTGGGTCGCTCTGCTCAGACTCCAGCACACATCTGGCTCTGGGGCAGGCCGTACTAAGTCTGACCTGTGGGGGTCAAGTGGTGGTGGATTGAGTCAGAGAGACAGCTATCCAGCTAAGGCCATATCTTGAACTGTGGGAATGTCTGTGTGACCTCTCTGCAGGTTCAGGGGTCTGGGTTTAACTAGATAATCCCCCTTATATGAAACACAAGACCCAGAGAGACATACTGCTCAGCACCTCAGCCCTCTGTTTATATCTCTCTCTCCCTCTCTCTGTCTCTCTCCTCCCTTTTTCTCTCCCGTTGAGAGAACTAATTTCCCATTTTCTTCTCTGTGTGAGAGAGAGAGAGAGAGAGAGAGAGAGAGAGAGAGAGAGAGAGAGAGAGAGAGAGACAGAGAGAGACAGAGAGAGACAGAGAGAGACAGAGAGAGAGAGAGAGAGAGGGGGGGGGTGTAGCCTATAATGCGTTTTTCAGTTCCCTAAGGTTGCTGCCACATGTCAGACTCGTTGACAGCCTAAACGTCTGGTTCTTGAACAGAAGAAAAACCATGAAAAGACAAATGCATGTCAATCGTCCGGTTATTACTGGTGCTAAAGCCGGGTGTTTATCTTGCATCATTTAACTCTGAGTGTGTCGTTCTCTCCCTCTCTCATTCTCTCTATCGCTTTCCATCTCACTCGCTATCTCGCTCTCCTTCTATCTGCCCTCCCTCTCACTATTTTTCTCTCTCTCTCTGTATCGCTCTCTCTCTCTCTCGCTTCTCTTTCTTTCTCCCCCCTCTACCCCTCGCTCTCTCTCCCTCTATTTCTTCGGGTGACTTCAGGCTGCTGTGAGGTGAGGTGCAGGGCAATGCAGGCTAATGCAGGGTATCATCATCCCTGTTGTTATCTCCTGACGCTGTGGAGTGACTCAACCAGCCTGTGTGTCCTATGTCATCTGAAGTAACTACTCCCCCCCCCTCCCTACTCACCTAGTGGGTGCGAGAGCACGGGCACAAAGCAAGCACCTTGAATCACCAAGGTGGCGTGTTAAATAGTGTGGTCTTTATTTCAAACTGTAAACCAGACCTGGGTGAAATACATATGTCCAACCGTCGACTGTTTGTTTTAGCCTGCCCCGATACAAGGGGACCAATGTGATCGTCCCCAAAAAAGTGCAAACTCCACCCACCTCCAATCAAGATTATACCTAAAGTATTTGAAATACCTATTTGACCCAGGTCTGTGGTTAACATTATACATTCAGCTAAGCATTCACGCTGGAATGAAACCCACAGCCTTGGTGTTGCCAGCAAACAAGGCTGCAATCACACCGACTTCCTTTCAATGAAGCTGCCTTCACTGACAGAAAGAAAATACTCAAGATTTTAGCTCTCTGTCCCCTATCACTCTCTGTCCCCTATCACTCTCTGTCCCTATCACTCTCTGTCCCCTATCACTCTCTGTCCCCTATCACTCTCTGTCCCCTATCACTCTCTGTCCTCTATCACTCTCTGTCCCCTATCACTCTCTGTCCCCTATCACTCTCTCGCTCAGCTGGTTTCTACTAACATTCCTCTGCTATTTCTTGGCGGATTTCCTTTCATTTGTTCATTCTTTCTCTCCATTCCTCTGTTGTGTTCTAAAGAGGCGTGACACTGGGCTGTTACCTTCACAGCAGCCCGTTACGCAACTCAACCCCGGTGTTACGTAAAAAATATTAACCCCCCCCAAATCGCAGTCGCCAAAAAAAAAAACGGAGCCAGCGACAGTCACATTATTTTCAGCGCAGCGGAAATAATTAGTAAATTCCCCCTCCAGACTCCAAATATAGCTATAGAACGCTTAAGAAGCCATCACTCTAACCTCCACTGCTCTCTCTCTCTCTGCACTGCTGCTACTGAATACACCCTGCACTCCACTCTAGACAACTCACTGATTCTAATAAAACGACTACCTCACTGATGTCAGTGTCTCCAGCCAGAGTCAGAGTTTCATACTGCGCACACCGATCCAATGCTTTCAGGTCTACACAAGCGCCTATTGTCGTGATGAGTGCATTGTTATTTTCATCAACAACACAATTGTGACAAAAACATTAGTCAAACACCTGTTTTTCAGTCGCAATTGGCGAGACCATAACTAAATTAGATTCCGACAAAAACTATAACCTAAACTACAATTATTTTTTGAATCTGACTACTAGGTGGACTGGACAATGTTGTTTTGGAGAGATCTATCTCAAGGCCATCAGACTGTTAAACAGCCACCACTAACATTGAGTGGCTGCTGCCAACACACTGACACTGACTCAACTCCAGCCACTTTAATAATGGGAATTGATGGGAATTGATGTAAAAATGTATCACTAGCCACTTTAAACAATGGCACTTAATATAATGTTTACAGACCCTACATTACTCATCTCATATGTATATGTATATACTGTACTCATTTAAACTGCTGCGTCTTGCTGCATCTACTGCATCCTGCCATCTTTGTGTAATACATGTATCACTGGCCACTTTAAACTATGCCACTTTATGTTTATATACCCTACAGTACTCATCTAATATGTATATACTGTACTCTATACCATCTACTGCATCTTGCCTGTGCCGTTCTGTACCATCACTCATTCATATATCTTTATGTACATATTCTTCATCCCTTTACACTTGTGTGTATAAGGTAGTAGTTGTGGAATTGTTAGGTTAGATTACTCGTTGGTTATTATTGCATTGTCGGAACTAGAAGCACAAGCATTTCGCTACACTCGCATTAACATCTGCTAACCATGTGTATGTGACAAATAAAATTTGATTTGATTGGCGATTGAGAGCATTTCGGTCATAAGCACAATTCATATTAGCAGCACAGACGCGCAGCTCAGTTCTGTTCAGAAGTGGGAAGGATGCGGCACACCCGGCAGACACAGTCTACATCAGCTGGTGAGCTGCGGGGGAGCAAGCGATGAGTGTGGCCAGACAGGCCCCCGCTCCAGCTCTGCCTCCGATTATACACGTCGCACAGGAAACTCTCTTGCTTCACCTTAGCTAACCAGTCACCGCCAGACTTCTGGTTAGCTACCCTTTGCCTGTTTCAATTTTTTTTAAACAATAGCAGAATTGAGCTTAAAAGTTTTTAAAAATCTGTCTAGTTATGTGTTTTCTATCCCTTGAGTAAGTAGGTTATAGAAAAGTAGTTTGTCTTTGAATTTGTAGTCTCGCTCAACCCTCCCCCTTCTCCCGCTGTATGGGCTCTGGAGCCAACGCAGCCAAGACTCCCTCTTTTCCCCAGAGAAAACGGTTTGATTTGAGCCCTTATGCTACTGTTGAAAAGACATGACCCATAATACCGGCGTTACATTTTGTTTTACATCCATAAAGCATATCGCGGACCGTTCTAAAACTAGGCTACTTGCAGACCGGACCATTAACCATTTGTCACGGTTACACTTTGTCATGTTACTTCATTAGCTAGCTACAGCTAACAACCTGCGGCTCATTCAGCAGGACATGTTTTGGAACGTGTTGAATAAGGAATCTACTCATGGAATTTTTATCTGCAACGTTTGAGAATGTTTTTCAACTGAACGGAGCCCTGGTAACATTATCAGTAGCATATATGCAAATATTTGGTGGCACAATGAAAACTGATAGAAAACTATTTATTTACTAAATTGCTCTTGTCACTACGCTATGTCTGACTGGGTAAATAACTTTATTTTCAGTTAATGTGGACCCAATGACTCAGACTTGAGCACTTGGACCAGGACTCGAGCACTGGGACTCAAGACTTCAGCCATAGGGACTCGTGACTTGACTCGTGACTCGGACTTGAGCACAGGGGACTTGGTACTCGAGGTTTAGTGACTCGACTACATCACTGGTCGAAATAGTCATTAGCTCCCGTTCGAAGTCATTGGCCCCCGTTTCACTTTTATTCTGATCATAGAGCTCTAATCATGGAATTCCGAACGCGTCATGTGTCTACACCTACATGTAAATGTGTCTGCCGTGTCCGGACTCCCTATTCCCACGCTATATTCAAATGTCAGTATGCATTCTACAAATGGTGGAACAGGCAAAATATGATAACACAACAACTGATGGCAGTTGCTAACTACTGTAGCTAACTAGCCAGCTAGCCTCTGTAGCTAGCAAGCAAAGCTAAAGAGATTGCAAACGGGTTAGCATAACTATAGCCAAACAAAATATATTTTTTAGAAATATTAGCTAGCTGGCTAGCATTTATGAGGCCACCAAACACGTTACGCACATGAACATATCTCCTCCAACGTTATAATGACAAAGTGCCTCTCTGCATCCCTGACCACCACCTGAAGTGGTCAGCCAGATCTGAACACAATCAGACCACAAAGCGACTATTGTGTGCCTAGACCCGTCGTATCATTTCCATCTTCGTATTCTGGTAGCAGAAGTCGCATGTCAGTGTCAAGTGTAGACACGACTTCTCTCTCGCTCTCGTGTCTGTTTGTTTTGTATGTAATGTGCAATATCTATGTAGGCTGAATTAGGAATTTCCATGGCAAGATCATTCTTCTATAATATAATATTATTCTTATGTACTGTATATGTGTATCATTTGTCTGCTGTTGGGAAGAGAATAGAAAATATTATGAAGAAAATTGTGTAGGTAGACCAAATGTGTGTATGTGCACATGGAAGTGAGTGATTCATGTTTACTATAAATGAGGCAATACAAATGTGATGTGACTGTGATGTGACTAAAATGTGACTACAATGAAAGGGCATTTAGTTGACTAAAATGGCCCTCTGTTTTCGTCATTTTGACAATAACTAGACTGAACATTATTCAAATGACAAAAATGAGGCTAACATGCTGACCAGACTGGGCGTCCGCGTGCGCCTTCGCTCGCTTGTTGATTTGGTCAATCCACACCAGACGCGATCAGGACACGCAGGTTGAAATATCAATAAGAACTCTGAACCAACTATATTAACTTGGGGACAGGTTGAAAAGCATGAATCATTCATGGCAATTTAGCTAGCTAGCTTGCTGTTGCTAGATAATTTGTCCTTGGATATAAACATTGGGTTGTTATTTTACCTGAAATGCACAAGGTCCTCTACCCCGACAATTAATCCACAGATAAAAGGGAAACCGAGTTAGTTTCTAGTAAACTCTCCTACTTCAGGCTTCTTCTTCTTCGTTGGACTTTATATGGCGGTTGGCAACCAACTTTAAAGTGCATTACCACCACCAACTGGACTGGAGTGTGGACCTCAGTTCATCTTTCAATCACCCACGTGGTTATATGCTCCTAATACCCAATGGGGAGATGGGAGAGGTGGGACTTGCATCGCGTCAAGCATGACAAATAGAACCAAGTTCTATTTTAGCGCTTGGCTACACAGATGCTCGGTGATGCGCGCGAGCAGTTTGGATGCAATGAATGAATAACATGTATGTGTACACTTATTTTGCAACGCTCGCGGGTGTGGTCAGCATATAAGACTTCATTATATTTTTGTCAAAATGACTAAGATGAAACTAAATCTAAAACACACTGCTAAAATGAACACTGGGTTAAAGTTGGTTTGGTAAAGTTTGTGTCTGTGTGAGCGCCTGTGGATCAAGATTGATCCAGTATGGCCGCCTCGTACAGAAAGTGATGTCACAGCGCTACTCACCCCCTCGGCAGGGTAGGCCTCCCAGCCTAGGTTTCCCAGAGCAGACATGGAGTCCAACAACGTCACTGCAGACAGACAGAGAGAACAGACTGGTTAACACAACACACACTATTACAGCAATAAGACACCAGAGGAAGGGAGGGCCGTCGTGGTTATTGGAACATCTGTGCTGTCAACGGTGGGGGGGGGGGGGGGGGGGGGGTGAGGCCAGGTCAATGGGATAGCACTTACAACAGCACATTAGAACAACATTTACTGCCTCAGATTCACACAGGCTCCACCACACACCCTTACCCCTTTCCATAGCAAAGGGACGGAGTGAGGGGTGGAGAGATGGATGGAGAAAGAAATGATTGATAGAGGGAGAGAGAAAGGCAAGGGCTGGTGAGAGTGACAGCAAAGAAGAGAGATGGGAACAGAGAGAGCGATGAAGAATGAGAGGAATATCCGGATGGAGGAGGACGGAGGGATGGACGGCCAGAGAGAAGGAGTGAGGTTGAGACAGAAAGGCTAAGAGATAGCTAAGAGAGCTAAAAGGCTGTGTATTTAGATCCAGATGGAGCCAGTTTCTCCCACGGTGTGTGAACTGTGCTTTCCCTGCCTGACGCCATTGAGCCCTAATTATGGCCTCACCACTGCTAACCATTAATATTTAATTATCCTCCATCTGCAGAGGCTGCCGCCAGCCCCCTCCCTCCCTCCTCTCTCTCCCTCCCTCCCTCCCCTCTATATCTCCCTATCGCTCTCTGCTTTGGTACTTCTTGTGCGCTCTCTCTCTCTCTCTCTCCCTCTCTCTCTTTTCTGCCCTCTCTCTTCTCTGCCCTCTCGCTTCTCTGCCCTCTCTCTTCTCTGCCCTCTCTTACCTGCTGTCTCTCTCACCCTCTCTTTTCTGTCTCTTTCAATCTGCTTCTCTCCCTTTCACACTCGCTACATCTCCATCTCTCTCTTTCTCTCATTCTGTGCCAGAGGTCTGACTAGGGCCAAAAGAGAGTTACTCCTCGGGCTCTCAGCCACAGGTCCCAGATCAGCTGTCCAGGCTCCTGACCTGAAACATCATCAGTTGGCTTTAATAACTGACCCAGGAAACCAGGGGGAACTAGTGCCAAAACACAGACACAGGCAGTATTTTCAAGGATAATCTCGGCACTTACAGTAGAACCAAATCTCAAATGAGGGCTAACCAGCTAAAAGTCGGGGAACTTCATCTCTCCAGACGTCCAATTCATTCTTGTTGGAAGATGACGAAAAACATTATAGTACAAAATGAATCTTTTATATCACACTTTTTTTTCCACTCGGGAAAGACGAACACACCCAGGAGCAGAAAACAGAGTAGACTGCTTTATTTTCATCTAGCTCCTGTTCCACATTTAGATATGAGTCTTTCTACATTCCTCCTCTCAGAGGGCGCCTGGGCCTGGTGGCTAATGAAACGCATTTGCCTCCCCTCTCCACTGAACGTGACATTTCTAAATGAATAAAGCAGTAGGGAGAGTGTGTCTGCTGTGTGCACGGGACATTTATCTAGCCCGCAGGTAGCACTAGTACCATAAGAACAGTCCAACATCTTCTCTGCTGTCTCTGTCGCTCTCTCTTTCACTGTCTCTCTCTCTCTCTCTTTCACTGCCTCTCTCTCTCTCTTTTTCACTGTCTCTGTCTCTCTTTTTCACTGCCTTTCTCTCTCTCTCTCTTTCAATGTCTCTGTCTCTCTTTTTCACTGCCTCTCTCACTCTCTCTCTCTCTCTTTTTTTCACTGCCTCTCTCTCTCTCTCTTTCACTGTCTCTGTCGCTCTCTCTTTCACTGCCTCTTTCTCTCTCTTTTTCACTGCCTCTCTCTCTTTTTCACTGCCTCTCTCTATCTCTTTTTCACTGCCTCTCTCTCTATCTCTTTTTCACTGCCCCTCTCTCTCGCTTTTTCACTGTCTCTCTCTCTCTTTTTTTCACTGCCTCTCTCTCTCTTTTTCACTGTCTCTGTCTCTCTCTTTCACTGCCTCTCTCTCTCTCTCTCTTTCACTGTCTCTGTCTCTCTCTTTCACTGCATTCTGTCTCTCTCTTTCACTGCCTCTCTCTCTTTCACTGCCTCTCTCTCTCTCTTTTTCACTGTCTCTGTCTCTCTTTTTCACTGCCTCTCTCTCTCTCTCTTTTTCACTGCCTCTCTCTCTCTCTCTCTCTTTCACTGTCTCTGTCTCTCTCTTTCACTGCATTCTGTCTCTCTCTTTCACTGCCTCTCTCTTTCACTGCCCCTCTCTCTCTTTTTCACTGTCTCTCTCTCTCTCTTTTTCACTGCCTCTCTCTCTCTCTTTTTCACTGCCTCTGTCTCTCTTTTTCACTGCCTCTCTCTCTCTCTCTTTTTCACTGTCTCTGTCTCTCTCTTTCACTGTCTCTGTCGCTCTCTCTTTCACTGCCTCTTTCTCTCTCTTTTTCACTGCCTCTCAATCTCTCTCTCTCTTTTTCACTGCCTCTCTCTCTCTCCTTTTCACTGTCTCTGTCTCTCTCTTTTACTGCCCCTCTCTCTCTCTTTCACTGCCTCTCTCTCTCTTTTTCACTGTCTCTGTCTCTCTCTTTCACTGCCTCTCTCTCTCTCTTTCACTGTCTCTCTCTCTTTTTCACTGTCTCTGTCTCTCTCTTTCACTGCAT
The DNA here is from genome assembly GCF_045791955.1 of Oncorhynchus clarkii lewisi. Classification (NCBI taxonomy): domain Eukaryota; kingdom Metazoa; phylum Chordata; class Actinopteri; order Salmoniformes; family Salmonidae; genus Oncorhynchus; species Oncorhynchus clarkii. The sequence goes on along the minus strand of NC_092166.1, from coordinate 33,993,173 downwards.
TCTGTCTCTCTCTTTCACTGCCTCTCTCTCTTTCACTGCCTCTCTCTCTCTCTTTTTCACTGTCTCTCTCTCTCTTTTTCACTGCCTCTCTCTCTCTCTTTCACTGCCTGTCTCTCTCTCTTTTTCACTGTCTCTGTCTCTCTTTTTCACTGTCTCTCTCTCTCTCTCTCTCTCTTTCACTGTCTCTGTCTCTCTTTTTCACTGCCTCTCTCTCTCTTTCACTGCCTCTCTCTCTCTCTTTTTTTACTGCCTATCTCTCTCTCTTTCACTGCCTCTCTCTCTCTCTTTTTCACTGCCTCTCTCTCTTTCTCTCTTTTTCACTGCCTCTCTCTCTCTCTCTTTCACTGCCTCTCTCTCTCTCTTTTTCACTGCCTCTCTCTCTTTCTCTCTTTTTCACTGCCTCTCTCTCTCTTTTTCACTTTCTCTGTCGCTCTCTTTTTCACTGCCTCTCTCTCTCTCTCTCTCTTTTTCACTGCCTCTCTCTCTCTCTCGCTTTCACTGTCTCTGTCACTCTTTTTCACTGCCTCTCTCTCTCTTTTTCACTGCCTCTCTCTCTCTTTTTCACTGTCTCTGTCGCTCTCTTTTTCACTGCCTCTCTCTCTCTCTCTCTCTCTTTTTCACTGCCTCTCTCTCTCTCTCTCTTTTTCACTGTCTCTGTCGCTCTCTTTTTCACTGCCTCTCTCTCTCTCTCTCTCTCTTTTTCACTGCCTCTCTCTCTCTCTCTCTTTTTCACTGTCTCTGTCGCTCTCTTTTTCACTGCCTCTCTCTCTCTCTCTCTCTCTTTTTCACTGCCTCTCTCTCTCTCTCGCTTTCACTGTCTCTGTCACTCTTTTTCACTGCCTCTCTCTCTCTTTTTCACTGCCTCTCTCTCTTTTTCACTGCCTCGCTCTCTCTTTTTCACTGTCTCTGTCTCTCTCTTTCACTGCCTCTCTCTCTCTCTTTCACAGTCTCTCTCTCTTTTTCACTGTCTCTGTCTCTCTCTTTCACTGCATTCTGTCTCTCTCTTTCACTGCCTCTCTCTCTTTCACTGCCTCTCTCTCTCTTTTTCACTGTCTCTGTCTCTCTTTTTCACTGCCTCTCTCTCTCTCTTTTTCACTGCCTCTCTCTCTCTCTTTCACTGCCTCTCTCTCTCTCTTTTTCACTGTCTCTGTCTCTCTTTTTCACTGCCTCACTCTCTCTCTCTTTTTCACTGCCTCTCTCTCTCTTTCACTGCCTCTCTCTCTCTTTTTTTCACTGCCTATCTCTCTCTCTTTCACTGCCTCTCTCTCTCTCTTTTTCACTGCCTCTCTCTTTCTCTCTTTTTCACTGCCTCTCTCTCTCGCTTTCACTGCCTCTCTCTCTTTTTCACTGCCTCTCTCTCTCTTTTTCACTGTCTCTTTCGCTCTCTTTTTCACTGCCTCTCTCTCTCTCTCTTTCACTGTCTCTGTCACTCTCTTTTTCACTGCCTCTCTCTCTCTCTTTTTCACTGTCTCTGTCTCTCTTTTTCACTGCCTCTCTCTCTCTCTTTCACTGCCTCTCTCTCTCTCTCTCTGTTTCACTCGCTGTCTCTCTTTTTCACTGCCTCTCTCTCTCTTTCACTGCCTCTCTCTCTCTCTCCTTCACTGCCTCTCTCTCTCTTTTTCACTGTCTCTGTCTCTCTCTTTCACCGTCTCTCTCTCTCTTTTTCACTGCCTCTCTCTCTCTCTTTCACTGTCTCTCTCTCTCTCTCTTTTTCACTGCCTCTCTCTCTCTCCTTCACTGCCTCTCTCTCTCTTTTTCACTGTCTCTGTCGCTCTCTTTTTCATTGCCTCTCTCTCTCTCTCTCTCTCTCTCTTTCACTGCCTCTCTCTCTCTTTCACTGCCTCTCTCTCTCTCTCTTTCACTGCCTCTCTCTCTCTCTTTCACTGCCTCTCTCTCTCTCTTTCACTGCCTCTCTCTCTCTCTTTTTCACTGCCTCTCTCTCTCTTTCACTGCCTCTCTCTCTCTCTTTCACTGCCTCTCTCTCTTTTTCTTTTTCACTGCCTCTCTCTCTTTCTCTTTTTCACTGCCTCTCTCTCTCTCTTTCTCTTTTTCACTGCCTCTCTCTCGCTCTCTCTTTTTCACTGCCTCTCTCTCTCTCTCTTTTTCACTGCCTCTCTCTCTCTTTCACTGCCTCTCTCTCTCTCTCTCTTTTCACTGCCTATCTCTCTCTCTTTTTCACTGCCTCTCTCTCTCTCTCTTTTTCACTGCCTCTCTCTCTCTCTTTTTCACTGCCTCTCTCTCTCTCTCTTTTTCACTGCCTCTCTCTCTCTCTCTTTTTCACTGCCTCTCTCTCTCTCTCTTTTTCACTGCCTCTCTCGCTCTCTCTTTTTCACTGCCTCTCTCTCTCTCTTTTTTTCACTGCCTCTCTCTCTCTCTCTCTCCTTTTCACTGCCTCTCTCTCTCTCTCTCTTTTTCACTGCCTCTCTCTCTCTTTTTCACTGCCTCTCTCTCTCTCTCTCTCTCTGTCTCTCTCTCTCTCTCTCTCTCTGTCTCTCTCTCTCTCTCTGCCTTCAGAAGTATTCACACACCCTTGACTTTTTCCACATTTTGTTGTGTTACATCCTGAATTAAAAATGTTTTATATTACAACGTTGTGTCACTGATCTACACACAATAAGTATTCAAATGCTTTGTTATGACAAGCCTAGATAAATTCAGGAGTAAAAATGTGCTTAACAAATTGCATAAAAAGTTGCATGGACTAATTCCATGTTCAATTATAGCGGATAACATTCATTTTATCATGACTACCCCATCTCTGTACCTCACACATAAAATGATCTGTAACGTCCCTCAATCAAGTAATGAATTTCAAGCACAGATTCAACCACAAAGACCAGGGA
>NC_092166.1:33962830-33985330 GCF_045791955.1 Oncorhynchus clarkii lewisi | reverse complement strand
TTTGACCGACATTCTGCTAATTATCTCATCGATGAAACATTTGATCTCAATACCGTTTTACGAACAGAGTGGAAAAACATTTTACTTTACCCTTGACAAGGTTTTTAAAAATTGCGCTGTTTGGAAGAAGTGCAAAGGCAAATCAAATGTATTGCACAGGCGCACCTCACAGACTAGGCGTTCCCTACAGAAAATATGCAAATATATGCTAGAACACGCCAATAGGATCTCGCTAGCTCTTGCTTAGCTCTGCCCACCTCCTTGCTTGTTCTGCCCGCTATGACTCATTTGTTCCCATTTGAAACGGCAGGCTGTGGTCTATCTTGGTTTAGTTATAAAAAATCTCTGCTACCGCTGTCGCTGTCTCCCCCATCACACAACGCTAGAGCAGCCAGAGAAAATAACAACAAACCGTATATACGTAGACACCACCGACTCACAGTCTGAAAACACAGACACGTTCACATAGAGACATGGGAGTTCAAAGAAATAGAAGCTCTTCTTTCTTAACGCACACTTCAATACGTTCTCATAGCTGGGGGTTTTACAGTGCGCGTGTGCGCGCCCGTGTGTGTCAGACAGTCTTCGGGGAACAAGTGTTCATATTCTATAAGAGGGAACGTCTGCGGAACCAACGGAGCACAGAGAAAGGTCAAACTAAACCCCAACGGAACGCTGACACACACACACACACACACACACACACACACACACACACACTGTCTCAGAGCTGTCACACAAACAGTGGTCACAGGAGGGTAAATTGAGCTAGAATAGTGAGTAGTAGCGACGGGCCTATGGCTACACACAGCTGGAGTGGAGGATGACTGTGTCAGATAGGAGACAGTAGGAAAGAGACAAGTCCAGACATGTATGGAGAATCCACAATTTAAATCAGGACAGCTTGTCACCACTTCACTGACTGACTGACCTACCGGGTGGCTGGCTGACTGACTGACTGACCACAGGCAAGCTGCTCTAATGGCCCAGCCATGGTCACAGACATGAACACACCGTGAACTTAATAATGAGCATGACTAGAGGTTGAGGGAGGGAAGGGGCAAAAGAGGGAAGGAGAGCGAGTGAGAAAGAAGGGGGAAAGGGAGAGAGAATGAAAGAGAATGAAAGAGAAAGAAGAGAGAGTTTTGGGAGAGAGAGAGAGAGAGAGAAACAAAGTTGATGAAAAAGAGAGTGGGTGAAGAGGAGGGGGCATTGGTCAATAAAAGCCTGAGCCCAAAAACCCACAGAAGCCAAACCAAATCATCCGCATGGTGTTTGTTTAAAGTCCCACTAATACTGCCATTCAGACCCACAGCACGGGTCACCCTCCAACACTATACACACCACAGGAGGAAAGCAGAGAGAGCGGGAGGGAGGGAGGGAGGGAGGGAGGGAGGGAGGGAGGGAGGGAGGGAGGGAGGGAGGGAGGGAGGGAGGGAGGGAGGGAGGGAAACAGACAAATTCAATTAAGACAAATAATAGGTCAGCACTGCAGAGAGGGGCAGAAGAGGAGAGGAGGGAGGGAGAGAGGAGGAAAAGAGGAGAGTGGGGAGGGAGGAGGGAGGGAGGGAGAGAAGAGGAGAAAGAGGGGAAGAGAGGAAAAGAGATGAGAGGAAGAGGTGGAGTAGGGAGAACAGAGGAGGAGAAGAGGAAAAGACGGGCAGGATTTGAAGAAGAGTGTGTTTGAACTGGCCATTCAGAGAATCTCAGAAGAGAAAATCAAGGAGAAGAGGAGGAGAAGGAAGGGATGGGGATATCAGAGAGATGGAGAGGGGTGAAGGAAGAGCAGGAGAAGAGGAGGAGGAGAGGAGGTTAGCAGCAAATAGCTCATTAGTGGTTGAGCCTCAGCAGACAGACAGAGGGGTGAGGGGGTGAGAGGGGGTAAGAGACGGGGGCAAGCGAGCAGAACGTCTAACGGTCAGCCCAGAGGAGCTCTGAAAAGAAGCAACGGACACAACCACAACAAACAATAACAAAGGAGGAACAAAACAAACCTATCATGACCTTTGGGGGAGAAGGGGGATTTCTAGGGTCTTTCTGGCTCATAGTTAATTCGTAAACAGCATGCAGCCATAAGGTATTATTGACCCCTGCTTATAAATGGGTTCTTTGTAAGGAGGAACACATGGCATCATGGCATGAGGATTTTACCACAAGGAGATGAATTGCATATGACCATCACTGGGCTACCATTATGGGGATGACGTAATATGATTATGAATACGGGACATGCTGGCTGTGTACGGACATCACATTGCTCCTCTACGGCCACTATAGAAATAGGTATATTGATACTCCCTTCTCTCAGCCAACATAGGGTACACATTATACACTCTAAAGAGTATTAGACTGTGACCAGCAAATCAGAACAGCCTCTGGCAACACATTTGGTAATGATGAGAGTGTGCGTGTGTGTGAGCATGAGTGTGTGCGTGTGTGGGTGTATGGGTGTGCGTGCATGTGTATGGGTGTGCGTGCATGTGTGTGTGTGTGTGTGTGTGTGTGTGTGTGTGTGTGTGTGTGTGTGTGTGTGTGTGTGTGTGTGTGTGTGTGTGTGTGTGTGTGTGTGTGTGTGTGTGTGTGTGTGTGTGTGTGTGTGTGTGTGTGTGTGTGTGTGTGTGTGACCCGTACTAAGAATCTCTATACACATCATTACAGCAGTCTTACTGTTGCTCCAGGCTCCCTATCAAACTACAATACAAGTAATAGAGGTACAGGTCAGCTATAGGGTGAGACAGGAGGGAGGGAGACAGAGAGAGAGTGGGGGGGGGAAAGGAGGGGGGAGAGAGAGAGACAGAGAGTGAATGGGGGGAAAAGGAGTGGGGAGAGAGAGAGACAGAGTGAGTGAATGGGGGGAAAAGGAGGAGTGAGAGAAAGAGGAGAGGTAAGGGTGAACGGGAGAGAGAGAGAGACAGAGTGAGTGGGGAGAAAAGAAGGGAGGGAGAGAGACAGAGAGTAAATGGGGGGGAAAGGAGGGAGGGAGAGAGAGAGACAGAGAGTAAGTGAATGGGGGGAAAAGGAGGAGTGAGAGAAAGAGGAGAGGTAAGGGTGAACGGGAGAGAGAGAGTGAGTGGGGAGAAAAGGAGGGGGGAGAGAGAGAGACAGAGAGTGAATGGGGGGAAACGGAGGAGAAAGAGGAGAGGTAAGGGTGAAAGGGAGAGAGAGAGGGGTGACCAAAGAGGAAGACGGGGAGGAAGAAGAGATAGAAAGAGGAGGAGGAAAAGAAAGAGAGACGATCAATGTCCTCACCTTTCCAAGGTCACGGTCCTTACATGCTGGGGAGACAATCTCTTTAATTCCCCCTTCACACACACAGACACACAGGCTGAGATACGGGCCTGCCGATAACTATTATAGATTAAAGCAATTAAACCACAGACGACCTCTGCCCTCATAAATAAGGATCCCCAGGAACTCGAGGTGTGTGTGTGTGTGTGTGTGTGTGTGTGTGTGTGTGCTTGTTTTATATATGCTTGCATCGGCACTACTTAGCATACTGGTGATTGCGTGTGTGTGTGTGTGCGTGTGTGTGTGTGTGTGTGTGTGTGTGTGTGTGTGTGTGTGTGTGTGTGTGTGTGTGTGTGTGTGTGTGTGTGTCATTTAAAACCAGTAAAGCACACTAAGCAGATTAGGAGTTCAACCCCACTAATCTATGTAATACATGCTGTTTTGGATAGCTTGGTCAAAGTTCAAATCATCCTGATGTATTTGGGTCGCTTTCCTTCGATGGTTTGTTCAACATGTATAGACGTTTGTAAAATGCAAACTTAAAAACTAGCATTAAATGGAATATACACCTTTCTTCTTTTTTTTTTTACATTTAACTAGGCAAGTCAGTTAAGAACAAATTCTTACTTACAATGACAGCTTAGGAACTTCCTTTTTCAGGGGCAGAACAACAGATTTATCTTGTCAGCTCAGGGATTTAATCCAGCAACCTTTCAGTTACTGGCCCAACACTCTAACCACTAGGCTACCTGCCACCCCAAGCGTTGTTCCTGTATGACATGGCAAGCTTTATCGACCCCTGGGTCATACTCAGTGCACACTGTAGAAAACATTTTCGCATAGGAAAGCAAGCATTTATCATTTATCAAATTATCAAATTCAGGTAGTCGCTCCCCCCGTTTGCTTCTGTTTGGTTCCTACTGGATTTAACCCTGCAATCATTCAACAACATTAAGCAGCTAAATGCCACGAATAGAGTCAACGTGATTTCATATTGTACATGTCAGAGAGGCACGACCTGAATTTGTTCTACATAGCGTATTTCTATCTGAACGTTCCAAAACAATGCGCCCCTGGTGTGAGTCTCCCCTCAGGGCTGGGAGTGTCCGTGAGTTGAAGCGCCATCTGCTGTTTCACATGATCACTACACCTCTCTGACTCTCTCTCTCTCTCTCTCTCTCTCTCTCTGTAACAGCCTAAAGGATTTCGCCTCTGCTCAGACCAACTCAAACCACTAATCACATGTCATCACATCACATTCACCTCTGTTAGCCTCAGCAGGAGCTTACAATAGCACATGCAGAACGACACACACACACACACACACACACACACAACTACACATACACACACACAGAGCTCCACGAGCAATCACAGCGTGTGCGCCTAGACTGAGAAGAGAAAAATAAAAAGGGAGAGAGAGAGAGAGAGAGGGAACAAGGGAGTGAGAGAGCGAGAGAGAGAGAGGGAACAAGGGAGAGAACAGAAGAGAGATAGAGGTTTATTTGCAGCGAGGAAAGACAAAGCAGAGAGTACTTTGGCTCTGAAAACAGACTTCATTGGATTATATTGCCAGAAAACACACACACACATGCAGGCACACACACGAACACATACACATGGTGTACTTGGAGTTGCAAATTAGACCACTCGCCAGAGGATGAGAGGGAAACAGCAGGATACTGACATCAACATAGGACTAAGAATTGAGCTAAATACACACAAACAGTATACAGTGAATGTCATTCCTAGAGGAAATTGTTGCTTCACCTATGACCTATGGCTCATCGGCCTGCCTCCCTCTTTAGTCTTTGGAATCAACAAGACATTGTAGGACTAAACACGCACATACACACAAATGACACACACATAGAAAAACCTACCCACACATGTATCTAAATCAACACGTTTCCTTCATTTCCAATAGGTTTCATCATGCACAGAAGTCATTTGATGATTTTTTTAAAGGCCGTGAATGCGGATCCGTAGGAAACGAACCCCGTCCTGCCCCATGGGAATATGCATTTACATTCTCTTAGTTATGTACAGTGTTGTTTTGAATGATGTACAGGAAGCGAATGTTAAAGCACTACAGTGTTAAGAAACTGTAGCATACCTGTGTTTTGTTTCAAAGCAGATATTATGCCTCGTGACGCATGCTGTTGAGTTGTGGCTGCGTTACTGAGAGAAATGTGAACATTAGCACAATCATCCTAAAAGCCCATTATGATATGAGGTGGTGTTTTTTGTTTTAGAGTAACCTTGTACTATGCTATTATGTTTGGTTCTTTTACATACAATACTATCATTATGTGATCTTGCACATATTGATTCAGCTTTGATCCAACTTTATTAAATGAATCCCGCACATGCGCAGAAGCCTCAGGTCCTCTTGCTCTCGGGTCCAGAAAAGTTGGATATGCAATCACTCCGTTTATAAACACTGTTGTTTTTGTCGTGCCACGTGTGTGTGCGCGCGCGCGCGTGTGTGACATTCAGACAGAACACCACTGAGGTTCTCTCTCACTTCACTGCAAACACCATCCTCATCCAGACTAAACTCACTTCACTGCAAACAACATCATCATCATCCAGACTAAACTCACTTCACTGCAAACAACATCGTCATCATCCAGACTAAACTCACTTCACTGCAAACAACATCGTCATCATCCAGACTAAACTCACTTCACTGCAAACAACATCATCATCATCCAGACTAAACTCACTTCACTGCAAACAACATCGTCATCATCCAGACTAAACTCACTTCACTGCAAACAACATCGTCATCATCCAGACTAAACTCACTTCACTGCAAACAACATCGTCATCATCCAGACTAAACTCACTTCACTGCAAACAACATCGTCATCATCCAGACTAAACTCACTTCACTGCAAACACCATCCTCATCCAGACTAAACTCACTTCACTGCAAACACCGTCATCATCCAGACTAAACTCACTTCACTGCAAACACCGTCATCATCCAGACTAAACTCACTTCACTGCAAACACCATCCTCATCCAGACTAAACTCACTTCACTGCAAACAACATCGTCATCATCCAGACTAAACTCACTTCACTGCAAACACCGTCATCATCCAGACTAAACTCACTTCACTGCAAACAACATCGTCATCATCCAGACTAAACTCACTTCACTGCAAACAACACTGTCATCAACCAGACTAAACTCACTTCACTGAAAACACCGTCATCATCCAGACTAAACTCACTTCACTGCAAACAACATCGTCATCATCCAGACTAAACTCACTTCACTGCAAACAACACCGTCATCATCCAGACTAAACTCACTTCACTGCAAACACCGTCATCATCCAGACTAAACTCACTTCACTGCAAACAACATCGTCATCATCCAGACTAAACTCACTTCACTGCAAACACCGTCATCATCCAGACTAAACTCACTTCACTGCAAACAACATCGTCATCATCCAGACTAAACTCACTTCACTGCAAACAACACTGTCATCAACCAGACAAAACTCACCCCACTGGAGCCTCTCATGAAAAGCTAAACTTGTTCTGCCATTATGTTGTATAATAAACTTGACACTTGATCTATAAATGTAGAAGATTATGATCAGGTCAATGGGTGGAATAAATACATATAAAGATCAATCATCAGACTGCCAAACAGTAGCTTTTACATATCAATGCGGCTGACGCTTAAGGGCCACAGGCTAGGATGGACAAGGACTGTATGTGTGTGAGACTGAGAGAGAGAGAGAGAGAGAGAGAGAGAGAGAGAGAGAGAGAGAGAGAGAGAGAGACAGAGACAGAGACAGAGACAGAGAGACAGGGAGAGACTGAGAGAGAGAGACTGAGAGAGACAGAGAGACAGAGAGACAGAGAGAGACAGAGAGAGAGAGACAGACAGAGAGAGAGAGACAGAGGGAGAGGGAGAGAGACAGAGAGAGAGACAGAGAGACAGACAGACAGACAAACAGACAGAGACAGAGAGAGAGAGAGAGAGAGAGAGAGAGAGAGAGAGAGAGAGAGAGAGAGAGAGAGAGTCAATAGGATGTATAGCGCAGCACGCGCAAGCGTATAGAAAGCTTTGTTTTAACACCTTACGGGGTAAAGGCTGCTCAAGCCACACACCGCCACTAAGCCGGGGAAAGGGCGGTGTTCCTGAATCCAGAACATTTACAAACATTAATTCACTACTGAATAATAGTCGGATTATGTCGTAACTCCATTTTCAGAATGTATTCAAACAACTAGGACAACTGGACAGTCAAGTCATAACTGATGAGTTGTAACGCACACACATCACGCATGAACACCGCCACATTGCCAAACCACAGGGCCAAAGTCCACATGTTTCAATCTCTCCAAACCATATCCTACTCTGGCATCCAAAGCCACCTAAAAAAGGCCCTGTCCTTCGGTTTCGAGCTGTAAGAGTCTCTAAAGTAGTTACTTATGAGTGGAGTCATTTGTCAGGAAATGGTCTGCTCTAATTTTGAGTATTGACGTTAATACAATAACGAAGTGAGAGGCTCAGCAGCAAATTAATGTAATTGCTATCTTTCTCCTGATTTGCACGACTGCTGTAGCCTAGATTGAACAGTAGTCCTGGACTACTTGAAAAATTGTGCTTATTATTACTAGGAATAATATCAGTATTACTATCAAACCTTATAAAAGTTGGATGCATCTAATAGGTCAAATGGGTATCCAACCATTGACCATAGGCCTACAAGAAAAGCTATAAGTTGTGCTTCTGAAGTGAAAGGATTGCTCCTGCGTAAACCATATTGCCTCCACATCTCCACAGCATTGCCTCGGTGCTATACAATGTACTTCAAGCAGAGAATACTCGAACAGTTTCCCATGCCTCTCCGTCGCTGTGTCCTATCTGGCCCATGATTCATTCTGACCACACGGTCAGAGCACTTAAAGGAGAGACTACGGTTCCGGCCACCGCGGAGTCGCAACAACCTCCGCGGTTCACCTCGCAGCGAATCACGAAGTCAAAACCGTTACAATCATTAAACACTCTCTTACCTTCATTCTCTGGGTAATTCCGTAAGCCTTCACATGGTGCGAATTCGTGGAAAAGAAAAGGTGAGAAAAGCAAAAGGGATGGATAGATCCAAAGGAAGAGTAGTGCCATTTTTCAGGCTGCGCTGCGCGCTCGCTGCATCCCTGTTCGTGTGGAGTTGGTGAGCGAGCCCTCGCGAATGAGTGGATGAGAGCAGAGAAGGAAAAGAGAGAGAGAGAAAAGGGAAAGAGGAGGAGACGGGAAGGAGGGTCCAGCGCAAGCCAAGCGCTGTCAATCTCGGGCGAGCCGGGTGGTGTGGAAACGCGAGACCTCGCGCTGTCGCGACACACACAAGCACGCACATACACACACACACACACACACACACCGGCACACACGCTATTCTGAGGACACACGCGGGCCTGCGATCTCCATCACTGCACGTCTGAGGTTTGGAGAACGGTGCACATGGATACAGAAGGTTCTTATCCAAGGGTATCTGAAGATTCAGACTGAAAGTGAGTTGTATCTGCTAATGGTTGTCCAGCGATCATAGGCCTATTTAATTTAGTTGAATGGGCAGTTAAATATTGATGAGATAGTTGGGGGGCTCAATAATTGGCCTACATGGAAACTGCCTGTGTCAGGCTCACCATTGTAGGTCTGCTCTACATTCAAAGAATGACAGCAGCTACAGGCAACAGCTCTCAGAAGAACCCAGTTTCATGGATTCCCGATTCAAATCCAATGCTTGTATGGAGATGTATTCTGGTTGGAATGTGTGTATTGCGCTGTGATGAGATGTGTGTGTGTGTGTCTGACTGTCGGTATTTTTCTGGGGGTCTAAATGAATAAATAATGGTTTCTGCCTGTCATATTAAATGCGTGTGTGAAGAGTGGGGAAGGGGGGAGAGTGCGCGAGGTCAACCTCAATCTTCTGCTTTTTAACACACCAGACCGAAACAGCCGGCGGGGAATTCAGCACCACGGAGAGAGCACAAGCATTTTAACAGGACAGATGTACCCCTCTCGCTTTGCTTCCCGTGTGTTCTTTCTGTTTCCGTAAACCTACTAAATTGATGTCAACCCCCCAGTGAATTCCTTATTAGAACCTCCATCCATTGTGTCCGCAACATCCAACAGACACGCCTCAATCACACCGACAGCATTATTGCATAACATCGTACGCAGCATCATCTGGATATGAGTGCAGCAAAAGTTCAACGTTCACTTTTTGTTACCATTTCCGTCAAGCCGTCTACGCATAGAATATGATGCATTACGCCGTAGGTGTGATCGAGGCTATAGGCAACCAACTACACAAAAAGTACATTCATATCCAATGGAACTGCAGAATTGCGTTGCAGAGGCAGTTGCAATGCGTTCTGTGTGGTCAAATTGTATGAGTGGACTTGATAGAAATGACTGTTGAACTTTTGTTGCACACATATCCACCAACATTCACCTTCTGCTACCATTTCTGTCAAGCCGGTAGTCTACACATACAATTTGATCCATATTTTGATACATCCACACCAAACTCACTGCAACTGCCTCTGCAACGCAATGCTTCAAGGCAAACGTAGCGTTCCATTGGAAATTAATGTAGTGTACTTCTGGTGTAATGGATGTGAAACGGCTAGCTAGTTAGCGGTGGTGCGCGCTAAATAGTGTTTCCATCGGTGAAGTCACTTGCTCTGAGACCTTGAAGTGGTGGTTCCCCTTGCTCTGCAAGGGCCGCGGCTTTTGTGGAGCGATGGGTAACGATGCTTCGTGGGTGACTGTTGTTGATGTGTGCAGAGGGTCCCTGGTTCGCGGCTGGGTATTGGCGAGGGGACCATCTAAAGTTTACTGTCACACTGGTGTACCAAAATGCATTGACGCTGTATGTGTGATCAAGGTGTTATGGTTTGATTTTGCTGGATGTCTAGCCTTATTTTCCGTACTTGACTGCATGTGCTTCGCTTTTCAACTAGCTTAAAGCTAGCTAGTTGGAGTGTGTGTGTGTGTGTGTGAGTGTGTACACCAGTTGAAAATATTGAACGCATGCGTACAGCAGCATTTGGTACACCATAATTACATTCATTTCCAATTAAACACTGCATTGCGTTGCAGAGGCAGTTGCAGTGCGTTCGGTGTGGTGCATAAATTGGATTTATCGTACATATGCCTCAAACTGTGGGTGTAGACGGCTTGACAGAAATGGTAGCAGAAGGTGAATGTTGAACTTTTGTCGGGTATAGCTCCAGATTAGAAGTTGACTGATTAATGGCATGGCCAAATTAAATTAGGGTCGATTTCAAGTTTTCATAACAATCAGTAATAGGCATTTTTGGATGCCGATTATGGCCGATTACACTGCACTCAACGAGGAGACTGCGTGACAGGCTGACCACCTGTTACGTGAGCGCAGCAAGGAGCCAAGAAGGTAAGTTGCTAGCTAGCATTAAACTTATCTTATAAAAAACTATCAATCTTAACATAATCACGAGTTAACTACACATGGTTGATGATATTGCTAGTTTAACTAGCTTGTCCTGAGTTGCATATAATCAATGCGGTGCCTGTTAATTTATCATCAAATCACAGCCTACTTTGCCAAACTGGTGATGATTTAACAAAAGCGCATTCGCGAAAAAAGCACAATCGTTGCACCAGTGTACCTAACCATGAACATCAATGCCTTTCTTAAAATCAATACACAAGTATATATTTTTTAACCTGCATATTTAGTTATTTTAATGTTAGCAGGCAATATTAACTAGGGCAATTGTGTCACTTCTCTTCACTGAGTCTTGCCTTAGTTCTGTTATTATATCTTTGTTTTAGTATGGTCAGGGCATGAGTTGGGTGGGTTGTCTATGTTTGTTTTTCTATAATTTGGGATTTCTTTGTTCGGCCTAGTATGGTTCTCAATCAGAGGCAGCTGTCAATAGTTGTCCCTGATTGAGAGTCATACTTAGGTAGCCTGGTTTCACTTTTGAGTTGTGGGTATTTGTCTTCCGTGTCAGTGTTTGTTACCACACGGGACTGTTTAGTTTATTCACATTTATTGTTTTGTTCCAGTGTTCTGTTGTGTTTGAATTAACATCATGGACACTTACCACGCTGCGGCATTGGTCCTCCGATCCTTCTCACTAGGAGGACGAAAACCCTTACAGGTCCATGCAGCAGTTTGGGCCGCCTGGCTCGTTGCGAACTGTGTGAAGACCATTTCTTCCTAACAATGACCGTAATTCATTTGCCAGAACTGTACATAATTATGACATAACATTGAAGGTTGTGCAATGTAACAGCAATATTTAGACTTAGGGTTGCCACCTGTTCGATAAAATACGGAACGGTTCCGTATTTCACTGAAATAATAAATGTTTGGTTTTCGAAATGATAGTTTCCAGATTTGACCATATTAATGATTTTCTGTGTTTCTGTGTATTTCTGTGTGTTTATTATATTATAACTAACTTTGATTGAGCAGTCTGACTGAGCGGTGGTAGGCAGTAGCAGGCTCGTAAGCATTCATTCAAACAGCACTTTCCTGCGTTTGTCAGCAGCTCTTCGCAATGCTTGAAGCACAGCACTGTTTATGACTTCAAGCCTATCAGAGATTAGGCCGGCAATACTATAGTGCCTATAAGAACATCCAATAGTCAAAGGTATATGAAATACAAATGGTATAGAGAGAAATAGTCCTCTAATTCCAATAATAACTACAACCTAAAACTTCTTAACTGGGAATATTGAAGACTCATGTTAAAAGGAACCATCGGCTTTCATATGTTTTCATATGTTCTCATAAACTTAGACGTTAGCTTTTTTTACTTGGCACATATTGCACTTTTACTTTCTTCTCCAACACTGTGTTTTTGCATTATTTAAACCAAATTGAATATGTTTCATTATTCATTTGAGACTAAGTTGATTATATTTGTGTATTATATTAAGTTAAAATAAAAGTGCGTTGTTGTAACTGTCATTATTACAAATATATATGTAAAAATCGGCCGATCAATCGGTTTTGGCTTTTTTTGGTCCTCCAATAATTGGTATCAGTATCGGCGTTGAAAAATCATAATCGGTCGACCTCTAATCCAGATAATGCTGCATACTATTTTGCACAACAACGCTGTCGGTGTGTTCGAAGCATTTAGTGGAGCACCCCAAAGTAGCGCTGTGGACTGCTCCAAAGAAAATTAATAACTTTTGCCAGAACGCAAAGAGTTTGATACATCTGGTGGACATGAGGCGTACTGCTGAGGCGTACTGCCGCAATGCTTTCAACTCATGCTTTGGTTTATGTGGTACAAACAGAAGTACATACACAGACTCCAACTAGCTAGCTCTTTAAAAAAAAATGACACCCTTTTCTCCCCAATTTCGTGGTATCCAATATTTAGTAGTTACAATCTTGTCTCATCGCTACAACTCCCGCACGGGCTCGAGAGAGACGAAGGTCGAAAGCCATGCATCCTCCAAAACACAACCCGCACTGCTTCTTAACACAGCGCGCATCCAACACGGAAGCCAGCCGCACCAATGTGTCGAAGGAAACATCGTGCACCTGGCGACCAGGATAGCGTGCACTGCACCCAGCCCGCCACAGGAGTCGCTGGTGCACGATGAGACAAGGATATCCCTACCGGCCAAACCCTCCCTAACCCGGACGACGCTAGTCCCACATAGCCGCGGGAAGTAGTTTTGGGGGTGGTGGTTGATTCCTATACTTTTCTGCAGCACCCTCAGCGCCCCTACTTCCCGCGGCTATGCATATGCACCACATAGAACTCATTGCAACTGCCTCTGCAATGCAGCAAGGCAAACGCAGCCTTCTATTGGAAATGAATGTACCTCTGGTGAACCAAAAGGCAATGTCGCTGTCAGTGTGATCGAGGTGTTAGGCCTATACCTAAACAGCGTTGTATCAACGTTGCTGCTAGTTGATTTCATTTTAACCAAGATTTTTTTTTTGAGAAGAAGAATTGTAGGTTATTATCTAAATCAGTTATGAATCATAGACTATTGAATGTTGTCCGGACATCTTTGCCCTGTGTTCCAGCTGCTAAATAGTGTTCTAGTTCACCGCAGACAGGTTTGGATGATTAACGCTGGGTCACGACCACAATTATATTTACCACGGATAGCATATCTTCAGCGCACTTCTGTCCGAAATGAGGCTCCTGAAAGACCCATAAAAATGTCAAACACACACTGATTTATGCCGTTTCCCCCTATATCTCAACCTTCGGGTTTGTGCTGTGTGTGTGTGTACAGCGCACTGCTTCCAGAAATGTGTTACGGGTCCAATTATGATGACGATTTGTTCCGTGTGCCAGCTTTACTCAGATGACCTAATTTCCGAGTTGAGTGTGGGGAGAGAAAAACAAGCAGTTTTTTTTCTTTGTCTCTACTTTTTTCTTTTCTTTGCTTTTCTCCTTTTCCCTTCTGCCATGAAGCTGCATTCAGTCGTCCATCTGGTGACAAAACAGTGCGCTGTCATGCATTCCAACGGTGACAACGTGATGTGCCTCTTAAATCCGGGTCACTACCCCCCACCACACACACACCGGAGTAGGCTCTTGTGGAAGCAGACAAGCTTCTATAGGTAAACCCGTGCAAAGTGCTCCAACAGCAAACGGCGTCCGAAGGACTCAGTGGGCTTCATACAAATGGACACATGGACCCAAGTAAGCCACATGAGAGTTTTCTGTCATTCTTTCCCTCCCCCATCTTCTCTGTGTGCCTCTGTCTCTCTCTTTCGGATGTTTGATCTTCCCTGAGGCTTAGCGTTCATCTCCAGAAGGAAATAACTTGACACTCTCTTGCTTCCTCTCTCTCTCCATCCCTTTCTAAAAAAGCCCGGAACCTTCTTTCACTTGTTCTCACTTGTTCTCTCCCTGTTCTATTCCTCTTTTCATTCAAAGTGAACTGTGAACTTCTGTCTCTCAGCCTTCACCCTCTGTAGGTCAGTTTGCTTCCCAAATGAGCACCAGAAACGAACCCTGGTTGCTGGCGCTTTTAATAAGAGTGTTTGACAAAAAATGCAAAGCAATTTGCCACTACAACCAGGGGTGATTGATTAAGGGAGATCACAACAAAATACAGGTAACTAGTGGAGCAGAGTTCCTAAAAGAGTTTCTTTCAACCTCATACACATAAATAGAGAAGCGGAATAAGCTTGGGGGGACTGATAGGGGTGCAGAGGTGATGCCAGGGTCATCTGCCTAGTCAAGCCCAGACCCCAAAACTCATTCTGGGGTCTCCCCCTCACTCCCTCCTTTTCTCTCCCTCTTTCAGACTCAGTCATGTGGTAATGTCTCTATTGTGGCAGGCTGAAGGCTAAATGGCTGACAGCTTGGAACTGGCATTAACCAGAAAGAAAGACTTCCAGCCCTAATCAGGCTAGTGAGCAGTGAGGGTCTTTAGGAAGAACTGCTGCCTAGGTCTGGGTAAGAAGGAACACCACTGGCTCTGACTAAAAAAGAAAAAGTGAGTGTTGGTCTCTCTCTCTCTCTCTGTGCTTAGCTTCGCTCTCTTTCTGTCTCACTCTTTCTCAAACACACACACTCACATATGCACACACGCTTTCTCTATCTCACTAGAGACATATACACACACTTTCTCTTTCTCGCATTCACTTTCTCTCTTTCACACACACACCCGCACACGCACACACAGGCAGACAGGGCGATTCGTCATGTCAGAGAAGCTCACAGTGCCGCCACACAAAAGGTGAGTGGGAGTGTGGGAAAGGCCAGTGCACAAAGCCAACCTTGCCCCCGCCTGCCTCCTCTTGGCTGGGGCAGACACAGCCCTCAGCCCCTCTAACCCCCATCCTCCTCCACGGCCCCCAATGCAGTACCCCAATCCCCAGCCCCTCAACCTCAGGCCAGACTGTTATCCAGCCTCCTCCACAAAGACAGAGGATCAGTCCCAAACGGCCCCCTTTTTCCTAGGTACTACACTACTTTTGACCAGGGCCCATAGGGAACAGGGTGCCATTTGGGATGCATGGAGACCACTGCTCTCCAACGGCTCTGGCAGACAGAGATAGAGAGAGTCCGCTCTAACCTCTTCATGCTGCTACTCGCGAAGAGAGAAAGTGAAGAGAGAATAGATCTTCTCCTCTTCGCCAGCTCAGCTGTCCCTACAAAGACAGAAAGAAAAAGAAAGAGTCTCTTCCTCTCCCGTCGTTCTCTCTCTCCGCCATCCTTCAAGTGCGTACCTGACTTCTTGTCCATACCTACGCTGCAGTTGTGCGGCTGGGAAAGAGAAGACTGGACACACAAACACATACACACTGGTCTAACTGCTGGGGAAAGGTTCACTTCCATAACGAGTCATTGTTTAATATTTGATAAAAAGCTGACCTTCCTTTCCTGTATCATGTTCCTGATCCTCGGGGAGTAAAGAAATAAGGAACGCACACCCTTAGAAGCAAGGCGGACACTGCAACAAGGTCTCACAGTCTCTCGTCAGAATTAGGCGTTTCTTAAACGTTACATTTCAAAGTTGTTTGTCACGTTCTGACCTTAGTTCCTTTGTTTTGTCTTTGTTTTAGTATGGTCAGGGCGTGAGTTGGGTGGGTTGTCTATGTTAGTTTTTCTATGTTTTCTATGTCTGTGTTTGGCCTGATATGGTTCTCAATCAGAGGCAGCTGTCTATCGTTGTCCCTGATTGAGAACCATATTTAGGTAGCCTGTTTTCCTTTGTGTTTTGTGGGTTATTTTCAGTCTCTGTGTGTCTGCACCAGATAGAACTGTTTCGGTTGGCACTTTGTTGTTTTGTATTTTTGAAGTGTTCAGTTTCTTATAAAAAAGATGAACACTAACCACGCTGCGCTTTGGTCCGATCCTTCTTCCCAAGACAGCCGTTCCAAACGTCAAATTTCTAAGTGTTTAAGGTTAAGTTGAGGCATTAACTCCACATGTTTAAGATTAGGGTTAAGTTGAGGCATTAACTCCACATTTTTAAGATTAGGGTTAAGTTTAGACATTAACTCCGGATGGTTAAGGTATCGGTTCAAGGTTTGGGATAGGCTCAAAAATAACTTTCTATTGCTGGATTTGAACATGCAACCTTTGGCAACAGAGGCAGATGCCCATCTGCCATTCTCGTCTACAACAAACTCCCGTCTACAACGCCCTAGCACAGAGTCCCAAGTGGTGCACATTTTCATTTTTTTGCCCTAGCACTACACAGCTGATTTAAATGATCAACTAATCATCTAGCTTTGATCATTGAATCAGCTGTGTAATGTTAGGGGAAAAAACAAAACGTGCACCACTTGGGGTCCCAAGGACCGAGTTTGGGAAACGCTGCCCTAGCAAAACCGAAACCTACTTGAAGGGAACAGTGCTCACTGTTTCCACGTCATCTCCCAACATCCTTCGACATGGATGGATGTCTAATACAGACTTGTATCATGGGTGACATGACTGGGACAGACTGGCAGAGCTATCAGTGAATCAGACAGGTGGGCAAATGAAACTGCCGTGAAGGAGCACTGCTGATGGACGCCATTTTGTGCCTGTAATCTCCCCCACACGGATCTGAGGGTCTGAGTGACAGGCAGTTGGCAGTGCAGTGACTGTTGAGTCAGGGGAAACTGCACTCATATCCTGCTTGTTAAGAGCCCTATCGATGGTGGGATGTCCAGAGCGAGATAAATATTAATTTGATTGTATGAGGGATGTCAATCAATCATTCTGCCTCTCACGCTCCACTGTACTCTGTTCTCCTCTTTTCCAGTGATTCTTCCTCTCGTCTCCAATTAAACTGATATATCATCACAAAGAAGTTTCGAACAAGGGCAGAACATGTAAGATTAAATGGTTTAATATGTCACCAAACGTTCACAATCTCTCCCCTCATCCATTGTCTCCCTGGGCAGACCTAGGAGAGACAGATATACATGTGTATCTAGCCACACACACACATGATTTGTCACCATCTCTCTCGGCACAGAGAGGCCTGCGCTAATGGACACACACTGTGTGTGCTAAACAAATTAGACCCATTACTGAGAGAGAGAGAGAGACAGACAGAGAGAGAGAGAGAGGGAGGGAGAGAGAGAGAAGAGAGGAAAAATGGTACAGAAGGAGAGAGAAAGGGATAGAGAGATATGAGAGAGAGAACAGGAGAGAGCAACAGAGAGAAGGAGATAAAGGAACACTAGATAGAGTGACAGATGGAGGGAGAAGAGTGAAAGTTAATACAGACAGGGGAAGAGTGAGGGGACAGAGCAAGATAGAGATTTATGAGAGAGAGAGAGAGAGAGAGAAAGAGAGATGGAGAGAGAAATATGTGAGAGGCACAGTAATGGTTATTGGGCACTCTGCAGTGTGTGTGTGTGTGTGTGTTGGATAAGCTGGTCACTGGTTCCCGGAGGTGTGTTCTAGGACCATCACCAAGTCTAGATGTCTGAATAGTGAACACACTCTCATGAGGGGGAGTAAATGCATTATCATTCATCACACATAACTCTCTCTCAATCACTCATGCACACAAACACACAGGCATACTGGCGCACACACACGCACACACACACACACACACACACACACACACACACACACACACGCGTAACACTACACTGACTGTGAGCCAGACTCATCCATCTCCATGCATACATGTGTGTGTGAAGTGTAATTAATTTAACCCGGCAGGGTTGGGAGGGTGATAGCCGTAGTGATTCTCTCTCACGTCTGATTGTTCCATAATCAGATTGACACACAGTCAGACAGAGGGGGGGGGGGGGGGTGTTCCTCTCTGTTCTCCCCTTTCACACCACCTTCACCTTTTTTTCTGTCTCCATGCTACACTTCCTCTCCTCCTTGCTCCTCCCCCCCCCCTCTCTCATACCGCCTCATCCTCCATCTTCCTGTCTCTTTCTGTCTGCTCCTCTCTTCTCCTCCCTCCCCCTCACTTATCCTCTTTCCTCCTCCCTCCCCCTCTCTCCCCCCGTGGAGATATAAACACATCATTGTGTCTGAGCACTGATCACATTACCTGTATTAATGTACCCAATAACCACAGCACCTACTGTGTGTGTGTGTGTGTGTGTGTGTGTGGTGTGTGTCTGCGTATGTTTGTGTGTACAGGCTTAGCAGCTGTCTCAGGTCTCCAGTGATCTATACAGCTATCTCACTCACTGATTAATATTTCTATTTCAGAGAGCACACACACACTGGCGAGAAGGATCCTTTTATATCAGAAAGCATCTGATAAAGCAGATGCGGTGGCAAGAGCTCTACATTAAAACACTTCAGTGGTAGCACTGGTAGCTCCCAATTTAAACAAGTTAGGATCACCGCGTGAAATATAGGAGCACCAGATTATATTGTGTGTATTGATTGAGGTACAGTCTATATTGGGCCTATATGTATTCTAGCTACTTATTAAGCACATGTTGTGCCCTAACACTGTAAACATGTGTATGCAAAATGTGTATGTAAAATGTATATGTAAAATGTATGTAGAGTCGTGGCCAAAAGTTTTGAGAATGACACAAATATTCATTTTCACAAAGTCTGCTGCCTCAGTTTGCATGATGGCAATTTGCATATACTCCAGAATGTTATGAAGAGTGATCAGATGAATTGCAATTAATTGCAAAGTCCCTCTTTGCCATGCAAATGAACTGAATCACAAAAAGACATTTCCACTGCATTTCAGCCCTGCCACAAAAGGACCAGCTGATATTTTGGGTCCATGGCCAGGAAACTCCCCAGACCTTAATTCCATTGAGAACTTGTGGTCAATCCTCAAGAGGTGGGTGGACAATCTCCAAGCATTGATTATGCAAGAATGGGCTGCCATCAGTCAGGATGTGGCCCAGAAGTTAATTGACCGCATGCCAGGGCGGATTGCAGAGGTCTTGAAAAACAAAGGGTCAACAATGTAAATATTGACTCTGCATCAACTTCATGTAATTGTCAATAAAAGCCTTTGAGACTTATGAAATGCTTGTAATTATACTTCAGTATTCCATAGTAACATCTGACAAAAATATCTAAAGACACTGAAGCAGCAAACTTTGTGGAAATTAATATTTGTATCATTCTCAAAACTTTTGGCCACGACTGTATGTATATGTAGTAAAAAAAGCTGTAATAAAAAGAGAGGTTAATAAAAACATTTAAAAAAATAAAAAATAAACACTGGAAATACATTAGTTTATCATAAAACCTCAAATATCATTGAAATAAACAAAGTCATTTTGGGAATATTAGGTTTCTACATTGAGTAAAAGCACTATTTTCCTATTGAGATGCAGTACGTTGAACATTGTACCCGTCTCTTTGAAAACGTCAGGTTTGTGAGGATGACATGCAAGAGATCTGTCATTCATTCGTTGCTATCATCCTTGAGCTCCTGAAGAAGCTACCTCTTTTCCTTTCTTTCTGTGCGACCAAATGTTTAGATATACTGGTAAAGTTACCAGATGAGTATTATACCAAGCAAGCTATACTGAACAAAAATATAAACTCAAAATGGAAAGTGTTGGTTCCATGTTTCATGAACTGAAATAAAAGATCTCAGAAATGTTCCATGTGCACAAAACCTTATTTTGCTCAATTTTTGTGCACAAATTTGGTAGTGAGCATTTTTCCTTTGCCAAGATAATTCATCCACCTGACAGGTGTGGCATATCAAGAAGCTGATTAGACAGCATGGTCATTACAGAGGTGCATCTTGTGCTGGAGACAACTCTAAAAGGTGCAGTTTTGTCACTCAACGCAATGTCACATATGTCTCAAGTTTTCAGGGAGCGTGCAATTGGCATGCTGACTGCAGGAATGTCCACCAGAGCTGTTGCCGGAGAATGGAATGTTCATTTCTCTACCATAAACCACCTCCAACATCCTTTTAGAGAGTTTGGCAGTACGTCCAACCTGCCTCACAACCGCAGACCACGTGTACGGTGTGTGGGCGAGCAGCATGCTGATGTCACATGGGGAACAGAGTGGGGTTATGGTGTGGGCAGACCTCCCCATCTGGCATCTTCACCTGCGGGATCGTCAATGCCGTCTTTGCTGTGCTTGTCAATGCACCTTTTTTTCTAAGTCATGCAAAAGTGTTACATTGCGTGAAGTTTAAAATGCTAAATGTGTAATGTGATATGTCTCAACACAAAAAAAAAACACAAAATAAGTGGATGATGACGCGATTATAGCGAGAGGGAGGGAATATGATTCCATTGGTCCTCATCTCACGGCTCAGTCATTTCATTTAGGGTAGTGGATTTAGCTGTGAGTTAGCCTGCACCAGAGCAGGTTAGTTCTGAAGCATAACCATGTGGAGGAGGAGTGCTGAGGTTGCTATAGCCCCCCAACCCCACCCCTTCTCCCCCACTGGAATGCCGAACCGCCCTTGCTGTCTCTGCCTGGCCGGCTCCCTCCTCTCCACTGGGATTCTCTGCCTCTCTGCCTATGTCCCTATTACAGGGGCTGAGTCACTGGCTTACTAGGAGGCCTTCTCTTCCATGCCGTCCCTAGGAGGGGTGCGTCACGTTGTGCCAGGCTTTTTTTTGTGCTATACTCGACTTGAGTGGGTTGAGTCACTGATGTGATCTTCCTGTCCAGTCTTGTGCCCCCTCGGGCGGTGGAGGATATCTTCATGGGCTATACTCAGCCTTGATTCAGGGTAGTAAGTTGGTAGTCTGTTGATATCCCTCTAGTGGGGAGGGGGCTGTGCTTTGGCAAAGTAGGTGGGGTTATGTCCTGCCTGGTTGGCCCTGTCCAAGGTATCGTTGGACGGGGCCACAGTGTCCCCCAACCCCCCCTGTCTCAGCCTCCAGTATCTATGCTGCAATAGTCTATGTACCGGGGGGCTAGGATCAGTCTGTTTTATCTGGTGTAATTCTCCTGTCTTATCTAGTGTCCTGTGTGAATTTAAGAATTCTCCCTCTAATTCTCTCTCCCTCCCCTCCTGGAGGACCTGCCCTAGGACCATGCATCAGGACTACCTGGCATGATGACTCCATCTGGCTGCGCTGCTGACCAGTTTCAACTGTTCTGCCTGCGGGTACGGAACCCTGAGCTGTTAACCGGACGTGCTACCTTGTCCCAGATCTACTGTTTTTTCGACTCTTCTCTCTCTCTCTCTCTCTCTCTCTCTCTCTCTCTCTCTCTCTCTCTCTCTCTCTCTCTCTCTCTCTCTCTCTCTCTCTCTCTCTCTCTCTCTCTCTCTCTCTCTCTCTCTCTCTCTCTCTCTCTCTCTCTCTCTCTCTCTCTCTCTCTCTCTCTCTCTCTCTCTCTCTCTCTCTCTCTCTCTCTCTCTCTTTATCTCTCTCTCTCTGTCTTTGTCTCTCTCTCTCTCTCTCTCTCTCTCTCCCTTACTCTACCGCAACTGCTGAGCTGTCTCGACCTCTGAACGGTCAGCTATGAAAAGCCAACTGACATTTACTCCTGAGGTGCTGACACGTTGCACTCTCTACAACCACTATAATTACTATTTGACCCTCTTAGAGTATAATCTCCACCCAGCACAGCCAGAAGAAGACTGGTCACCCCTCAGAGCCTGGTTCCTATCTAGGTTTCTTCCTAGGTTCCTGTCTTTCTAGGAAGTTTTTCCTAGCCACTGTGCATCTACATCGGCATTGCTTGTTGTTTGGGGTTTTAGGCTGGGTTTCTGTATAAACACTTTGTGACATTTGTTGATGTAAAAAGGGCTTTATAAATACATTTGATTGATTGTTTGATTGACCTGCTTCTATCTGGTTGGGCGACAAGCAAGCCGTGAAACCATGATGCTAACAAATCTGTACTCGATTAATTCTCTAGGGCACTCGAAAACAACAGTACAAGAGATTTTTTCACAGTTGAACAGTGCTCTCAAAATAACTCCTTGTCTAACAGCAAAATATTTTGTTGCATATGCAACCAAATTGTATGCACTTTAGAGCACAGATGGTGGCAGTGGTTCAGATTGGGCCCTGTGTACCTGTTTTTTCTAGAGGGGATTGGGACACAACATTTTCACTGTCAATTTTCACTGTCAATATGGGTTGTTAATGAGCTGCAAGTCCACATTTGTTGGGGTAGCTAGCTGCAAGTCCAAATTTGGTGGGTAGCTAGCTGCAAATTCACATTTGGTGGGGTAGCTAGCTGCAAGTCCACATTTGGTGGGGTAGCTAGCTGCAAGTTCACATTTGGTGGGGTAGCTAGCTGCAAGTTCACATATGGTGGGGTAGCTAGCTGCAAGTCCACATTTGGTGGGGTAGCTAGCTGCAAGTTCAAATTTGGT
>NC_092166.1:33930330-33957830 GCF_045791955.1 Oncorhynchus clarkii lewisi | reverse complement strand
CATTAAGAATAATATAAAACCAGTCTGCACACCACCAAGGTGAATTGGTTTAGTCTTGACTCTTGGTTGACAGTGTTGGGGGATGGATAATGTAGTCTTGACTCTTGGTTGACAGTGTTGGGAGATGGGTAATGTAGTCTTGACTCTTGGTTGACAGTAGTGGGAGATGGGTAATGTAGTCTTGACTCTTGGTTGACAGTGTTAGGGGGATGGGTAATGTATTGATGCTCGAGTGCCAAATCAACACAAATGGATGAGAAAAGGTCTAAGCCATCAGGTGCCCAGTGTAGGACAAAGAGGAAAGAAGAAGAGGAGAAACGCGCCAAAGATAAAGGTACGCAGATACATCATCTCTTTACGAGTATAATATTATGCTTGTAATGAAATAGGCTAGCATAACACTTATGTTTGTTAGCCTATGTTGCTATGTCGCTTGCTATGCTATTACACATAGGGCGGCAATATTCCGTTTTCTGTCCAACTAGCATGCATAACATTGGATATAATGCCACACAGTTTCATCATGATAATGTCTGTAGCCTGCAGCAAAACGATTACAACCTAACTAGCACATTATTGATTTGGTTAGCTGTCATTGAGGTGACATCATAATGTTTTTCTGTGATTGTATTGACTAGGTCCTGAGCTCAGTAAGGGGAATTTCCAATGCTGTAGGCTAACTTAAAATGCATCTCTATTCTGCTGATATTTTGCATCTTTTGTGATATATTGAGTCTTTTGGGGTGTCTTATGCCTATAATTAGCCAAGGAGGTTGTATGGTTCAATTGGTTCCTATTCTGACAGTTTGATAAATTGTGCATAATTGTCACGGTCGTCCTCCTCTTCATCTGAAGAGGAGAGGCGAGATGGATCGGAAGACCAAAATGCGGCGTGGTAAGTGTCCATGGTAAATCTTTAATCAAGAAAGACTGAACACTATACAAACGAGTAACAAAAACAATAAACCAAATTCGACCGTGAAGCTACAAAATGAGACCTGTGCTGAAACAAGCCATCAACATAGACAATCACCCACAAACAAACAGTGCAACCCAGGCTACCTAAGTATGATTCTCAATCAGAGACAACTAATGACACCTGCCTCTGATTGAGAACCATACTAGGCCGAAACATAGAAATACCCAAATCATAGAAAAACAAACATAGACTGCCCACCCAACTCACGCCCTGACCATACTAAATAAATACACAACAAAGGAAATAAAGGTCAGAACGTGACAATAATGACATGTATATTCAATTGTGCAACAAATGGATTTAGGGAGTCAGACTCATATACTGTATTTCAATGATAGGGGGCACTTTTGAAATATTTTGGAGCACCCTCTGGCACTGGCCAGGATGAGGAGCCATCTACCTCATCAGCCACACAGGCCTCTTCAGAAATTATTTCGAAGCCTCAGGATGAGAAGCCATCCACCTCCTCGGCCACACAGGTGT
The DNA here is from genome assembly GCF_045791955.1 of Oncorhynchus clarkii lewisi. NCBI lineage: Eukaryota > Metazoa > Chordata > Actinopteri > Salmoniformes > Salmonidae > Oncorhynchus > Oncorhynchus clarkii. The sequence goes on along the minus strand of NC_092166.1, from coordinate 33,956,368 downwards.
CTTCACAAATGTTGTCTGAGCCTGAGGATGAGGATGAAGACCCATTTGCTTCCACTTCTCCCCAGCAGGATTCCTCAGGTGTGTTTGTGCTCACATGCACTTTGTACGGTACTGATGCAATTAGTCGAATCAGTCACACTACGAAACGCTACTAAATCAACCACAATTCATTCATAATACTGTGAATATATAGTTTCACAGACATATTGTTGCATTTTTCTCTGGTTTGTGCGAAATCATTAAGAATAATATAAAACCAGGCTGAACAACACCAAGGTGAACTGGTTTAGTCTTGACTATTGGTCAACAGTGTTGGGGGATGGGTAATGTATTGATGCTCGAGTGCCAAATCAACACAAATGTTTCTTTGTTACTTCTTTTTGATATTTATGAGTGTGTGTGTGTGTGTGCGTGCGTGTGTGTGAGCTGTGGTGTGTTTAGCCTTGAGCCAGGCAGCGGGCTGGTGAATAATCGACAGATCTGTTGAATCTCAGAACAGACAGACAGTCTTCTCTCCATCTCACGCTGCATCTCTCACCCTGCCTGCCGAGCCTCTAATCATACCTCCCTCTGTAACTGACGAAGGCCAGACAGACAGCAGATACGCAGAAACAGGGGAGTGAAGAAGGGATTCAGAGAAGGATAGAGATAGACTGATACGATGCAGATGGACAGAGAAAGAGGGAGAGGGAACATTTAGAGAGAGAATGAGATACTGTACATGGATAGTCAGTGTGTGGTCTGTTGATTAAGCTTAGAGCAAAATGTTCTATAGAAATGAAAACTTCCAGACTAACATTTTGTAATTATTTTCCTTTTATATGGCTGACCTTTTCACAAAACTGATAACACCGACCTATACAGTCTAGCTCTCCATATCTAGCTAAGATAATATCTACCTCTCCCTCCCTCCCTCACTGCCCCTCCCATGACTATTTTTCCTCTCCTTCTTCACACACCTTCTCTTTATTCTCTCTGTCTACTCTTTATTCTCCCCCTCCCTCCCCAACACACACACACACACACACTAGCTACAGTGTGAAGTAGGAGCATCACATTGCACCTCCACAGCCACTTACAATCTGTGGAATAGTCATTGGGCAGGAGGCAGCCAGTGCTTTGGTACTGTGTTATAATAGTTCACGCGCGGCTGCTCTACAGAAGTGTAATTACCTCTGCAGTGTTATTAAGCTGTTTTATTACACACATTCACACTGCCCACCCTCCTGCCTGCCTGTCTGTCTGTCTGTCTTTCTGTCTGTCCACTCAACCAGGAGTCATAGGTTTTCCTCTCTCACAGAGAGGCCAAATGAAAACATGCAATGAATGCTCAATGTGTCTCAGATAATGCAGCACACTCGTCAATGTGAACCATTTCTCATATTTCCTCCCTTTCGAAAGGTTCAGGCCTCTTGGGATGATGGTGGTACAGTGCGTTGCCTCGCCTACCTTTGTGGAATGTAGCCTAGTTTTTCTATATATTTCTCAGACTTTCTGATAAATGACTAGAATGTACATCTCCACATGGCCTTTCTTCCATATAGGCCTAGACTTACATTAACATGCAATCAAAATGCAAACAACACAATTCAAATCATGTCATATGTTTTCCTTTCCTCGCTGATGCTATGTGTCAGTGTGAATCCTTTCTCATATTTCCCCCCTTTCAGGGATGTAACATTACAATTGTGTAGCCAATAGGCTTTGTGTTTGTAGATCGACTGAGGTGAATGAACCTACTGCAGCCAAGGTGATCATGGCTGGGGTCAATTTTGCTTGTTTTTGCAGTTCTCTAAATACAATTAATTTTTTTTTTGTATAGAAATGTTTTAAAAGTTGAAGCTTATCGACTGCATCCAGACCTCACTAAAAATCTAACCCTGGTTACGACCCTGGCAACAGATGCCGAGGGTAGAAATATGGGTAGAAGTGTATTTAAGCTGAAGGAATACAATGAAAGTTCATGTAACAGTCAAGTGGTTGATCTGAATACCATTTAACCCCCACATCCCTGCTCACTTCAACAGCGGCCATGATAAACGAGTAGAATGTACACTACCGTTCAAAAGTTTGGGGTTACTTAGAAAAGTCTTTGTTTTTTAAATAACATCAAATTGATCAGAAATATCTCAACGTCAACAGTGAGGAGGAAACTCCAGCATGCTGGCGTTCTAGTTCCTCTGTCCAGTGTCTGTTCTTTTACTCAGCTTAATCTTTTCTTTTTATTGGCCAGTCTGAGATATGGCTTTTCTTTGCAACTCTGCCTAGAAGGCCAGCATTCCGGAGTCGCCTCTTCAATGTTGACGTTGAGACGGGTGTTTGGCGGGTACTATATAATGAAGCTGCCAGTTGAGGACTTGTGAGGCGTTTGTTTCTTCAAGCTAGACACTCTAATGTACTTGTTCTCTTGCTCAGCTGTGCACCGGGGCCTCCCACTCCTCTTTCTATTCTGGTTAGAGCCAGTTTGCCCTGTTCTATGAAGGGAGTTGTACAAGATCTTCATTTTCTTTGCAATTTCTCGCATGGAATAGCCTTCATTTCTCAGAACAAGAATAGACTGACGAGTTTCAGAAAGTACTGTTTCTAGCCATTTTGAGCCTGTAATCGAACCCACAAATGCTGATGCTGCAGATACTCAACTAGTCTAAAGAAGGCCAGTTTTATTGCTTCTTTAATCAGAACAACAGTTTTCATCTGTGCTAACATAATTGCAAAAGGGTTTTCTAATGATCAATTAGCCTTTTAAAATGATAAACTTGGATTAGCTAACACAACGTGCCATTGGAACACAGGAGTGATGGTTGTTGATAATGAGCCTCTGTACGCATATGTAGATATTCCATAACAAATCTGCCGCTTCCAGCTACAACAGACATTTACAACATTAACAATGTCTACACTGCATTTCTGATCAATTTGATGTTATTTTAAAGGACAAAAAAGTTGATTTTCTTTCAAAAACAAAAGACATTTCTAAGTGACCCCAAACTTTTGAATGGTAGTGCTCATGTAAATAACATGCTTGTCTGTGTTAAAGTTATATTTCTATCTACTCTGATACCTCTTAAATGTTCTTTACATTTGTCATTTTTTTCTACGCTAAATCAGTAAAACTATAATATCATAACTTTTGTCCCCTGGTGGTCATGATGTATTTTAATTATTAACAACACAATAAACCACTATCACAGCAGGTCAAATCACATTGTCCCATATGAATAACTTCGCATAAACATGAAATATAAATCCAAATAACGACTTCATCTCGTTTCATTACAGCCCTGTAATTGCTATATGTATTCCAGAAAAAAAGGTTTTGTTTCATGATGTAAATATGTGCTTATTTCTGTACTGTGCAGTAAGTGCTTAAGAGCTTATATAGAACCTGGCCAGTATTTTAGCATGAGTGGACTTTGGAGTGGACTTCAATTGTTTTAGTAAAAGACCGTGTTCACAAACCTGGTAAGGTATCCCATTGTCATACTTGAGTAAAAGTACAGACACAACGCCCTCCCTTCGTTATTTTGCTCCTCCCTTCCTGTAGGCAGAAACTTGAACAGGAAGTACCCGTGTTAAAACTATTCAACGCTGGGCTGACCAATCGGAATTCATGCTTCAAGGTTGTTTTGATCACACGGACTGGGATACAGTGGGGCAAAAAAGTATTTAGTCAGCCACCAATTGTGCAAGTTCTCCCACTTAAAAAGATGAGAGAGGCCTGTAATTTTCATCATAGGTACACTTCAACTATGACAGACAAAATTAGAGAGAAAAAAAATCCAGAAAATCACATTGTAGAATTTTTAATGAATTTATTTGCAAATTTTGGTGGAAAATAAGTATTTGGTCAATAACAAAAGTTTATCTCAATACTTTGTTATATACGCTATGTTGGCAATGACAGAGGTCAAACGTTTTCTGTAAGTCTTCACAAGGTTTTCACACACTGTTGCTGGTATTTTGGCCCATTCCTCCATGCAGATCTCCTCTAGAGCAGTGATGTTTTGGGGCTGTTGCTGGGCAACACAGACTTTCAACTCCCTCCAAAGATTTTCTATGGGGTTGAGATCTGGAGACTGGCTAGGCCACTCCAGGACATTGAAATGCTTCTAACAAAACCACTCCTCCGTTGCCCGGGCGGTGTGTTTGGGATCATTGTCATGCTGAAAGACCCAGCCACGTTTCATCTTCAATGCCGGAAGGAGGTTTTCAATCAAAATCTCACGATACATGGCCCCATTCATTCTTTCCTTTACACGGATCAATCGTCCTGGTCCCTTTGCAGAAAAACAGCCCCAAAGCATGATGTTTCCACCGCCATGCTTCGCAGTAGGTATGGTGTTCTTTGGATGCAACTCAGCATTTTTTGTCCTCCAAACACGACGAGTTGAGTTTTTACCAAAAAGTTCTATTTTGGTTTCATCTGACCGTATGACATTCTCCCAATCTTCTTCTGGATCATCCAAATGCTCTCTAGCTAACTTCAGACGGGCCTGGACATGTACTGGCTTAAGCAGGGGGACACTTCTGGCACTGCAGGATCTGAGTCCCTGGCGGCGTAGTGTGTTACTGATGGTAGGCTTTGTTACTTTGGTCCCAGCTCTCTGCAGGTCATTCACTAGGTCCACCCGTGTGGTTATGGGATTTTTGCTCACCGTTCTTGTGATCTTTTTGATCCCACGGGGTGAGATCTTGCGTGGAGCCTCAGATCGAGGGAGATTATCAGTGGTCTTGTATGTCTTCCATTTCCTAATAATTGCTCCCACAGTTGATTTCTTCAAACCAAGCTAGTTAAGGATCATATCACGTCTACCTTACCTGACACTCTTGACCCACTTCAGTTTTGTTACCTCCCCAATAGATCCACAGACGATGCAATCGCCATCACACTGCACATTGCGCTATCCTATCTGAACAAGAGGAATACCTACGTGCTGTTCATTGACTACAGCTCAGAATTCAACACCATAGTATCCCTCCAAGCTGATCATTAAGCTCGGGGCCCTGGATCTGAACCCCGCCCTGTGCAACTGAGTCCTGATGGGGCTGCCCCCAGGTGGTGAAGGTAGGAAACAACACCTTGCTGATACAGTTTTACATTTGAAACAAGATGGACCCCATCTTGAGACCCCCTCCACTTTCACTCTCTCGGAGCCATAGAAATATACTTCTAAGTCTAATCCTAGAATGGCTGTGACTCTATGGTTGAAACACAGAAGTCACTAGATGGCCATGCTAGACTGGACAAAAGTGTCAACATGGTCAGATTTGATGAGTAGGTACTAGGTAGAGCTTGTTCTTTATCAATTAGGGTAAGAGGTCAAATTCAGGGTAAGTTTATAGGTCAGGTTTGGGGTTAATAGCATTTGTGTAACATTTGTGTCTATCCATCAAATCAAATCAAATTAATTCATATAGCCCTTCGTACATCAGCTGATATCTCAAAGTGCTGTACAGAAACCCAGCCTAAAACCCCAAACAGCAAGCAATGCAGGTGTAGAAGCACGGTGGCTAGACAAAACTCCCTGGAAAGGCCAAAACCTAGGAAGAAACCTAGAGAGGAACCAGGCTATGTGGGGTGGCCAGTCCTCTTCTGGCTGTGCCGGGTGGAGATTATAACAGAACATGGCCAAGCTGTTCAAATGTTCATAAATGACCAGCATGGTCCAATAATAATAAGGCAGAACAGTTGAAACTGGAGCAGCAGCACGGCCAGGTGGACTGAGGACAGCAAGGAGTCATCATGTCAGGTAGTCCTGAGGCATGGTCCTAGGACTCAGGTCCTCCGAGAGAGAGAAAGAAATAGAGAAAGAGAGAATTAGAGAGAGCACACTTAAATTCACACAGGACACCGAATAAGACAGGAGAAGTACTCCAGATATAACAAACTGACCCTAGCCCCCCGACACATAAACTACTGCAGCATAAATACTGGAGGCTGAGACAGGAGGGGTCAGGAGACACTATGGCCCCATCCGAGGACACCCCCGGACAGGGCCAAACAGGAAGGATATAACCCCACCCACTTTGCCAAAGCACAGCCCCCACACCACTAGAGGGATATCTTCAACCACCAACTTACCATCCTGAGACAAGGCTGAGTATAGCCAACAAAGATCTCCGCCACGGCACAACCCAAGGGGGGAGGGGGGGGGGGGGGCGCCAACCCAGACAGGATGATCACATCAGTGACTCAACCCACTCAGGTGATGCACCCCTCCCAGGGACGGTTTAAGAAAGCCCCAGTAAACCAGTGACTCAGCCCCTGTAATAGGGTTAGAGGCAGAGAATCCCAGTGGAAAGAGGGGAACCGGCCAGGCAGAGACAGCAAGGGCGGTTCGTTGCTCCAGAGCCTTTCCGTTCACCTTCCCACTCCTGGGCCAGACTACACTCAATCATATGACCCACTGAAGAGATGAGTCTTCAGTAAAGACTTAAAGGTTGAGACCGAGTTTGCGTCTCTGACATGGGTAGGCAGACCGTTCCATAAAAATGGAGCTCTATAGGAGAAAGCCCTGCCTCCAGCTGTTTGCTTAGAAATTCTAGGGACAATTAGGAGGCCTGCGTCTTGTGACCGTAGCGTACGTGTAGGTATGTACGGCAGGACCAAATCAGAGAGATAGGTAGGAGCAAGGCCATGTAATGCTTTGTAGGTTAGCAGTAAAACCTTGAAATCAGCCCTTGCTTTGACAGGAAGCCAGTGTAGGGAGGCTAGCACTGGAGTAATATGATCAAATTTTTTGGTTCTAGTCAGGATTCTAGCAGCCGTATTTAGCACTAACTGAAGTTTATTTAGTGCTTTATCCGGGTAGCCGGAAAGTAGAGCATGGCAGTGGTATAACCTAGAAGTGACAAAAGCATGGATTAATTTTTCTGCATCAATTTTGGACAGAAAGTTTCTGATTTTTGCAATGTTACGTAGATGGAAAAAAGCTGTCCTTGAAATGGTCTTGATATGTTCTTCAAAAAAGAGATCAGGGTCCAGAGTAACGCCGAGGTCCTTCACAGTTTTATTTGAGACGACTGTACAACCATTAAGATTAATTGTCAGATTCAACAGAAGATCTTTGTTTCTTGGGACCTAGAACAAGCATCTCTGTTTTGTCCGAGTTTAAAAGTAGAAAGTTTGCAGCCAAATCAAATCAAATCAAATTTTATTTGTCACATACACATGGTTAGCAGATGTTAATGCGAGGGTAGCAAAATGCTTGTGCTTCTAGTTACGACAATGCAGTAATAACCAACGAGTAATCTAGCTAACAATTCCAAAACTACTACCTTATACACACAAGTGTAAAGGGATAAAGAATATGTACATAAAGATATATGAATGAGTGATGGTACAGAGCGGCATAGGCAAGATGCAGTAGATGGTATCGAGTACAGTATATACATATGAGTTGAGAATGTAAACAAAGTGGCATAGTTTAAAGTGGCTAGTGATACATGTATTACATAAAGATGCAGTAGATGATATAGAGTACAGTATATACATATACATATGAGATAAATAATGTAGGGTATGTAAACATTATATTAAGTAGCATTGTTTAAAGTGGCTAGTGATATATTTTACATCAATTCCCATCAATTCCCATTATTAAAGTGGCTGGAGTTGAGTCAGTGTGTTGGCAGCAGCCACTCAATGTTAGTGGTGGCTGTTTAACAGTCTGGTGGCCTTGAGATATAAGCTGTTTTTCAGTCTCTCGGTCCCAGTGGCTCGGGTGGTTGTTGTGTCCTGGAGGGCAGGTAGTTTGCCCCCGGTGATGCGTTGTGCAGACCTCACTACCCTCTGGAGAGCCTTACGGTTGTGGGCGGAGCAGTTTCCATACCAGGCGGTGATACAGCCCGACAGGATGCTCTCGATTGTGCATCTGTAGAAGTTTGTGAGTGCTTTTGGTGACAAGCCAAATTTCTTTAGCCTCCTGAGGTTGAAGAGGCGCTGCTGCGCCTTCTTCACGATGCTGTCTGTGTGGGTGGACCAATTCAGTTTGTCTGTGATGTGTACGCCGAGGAACTTAAAACTTACTACCCTCTCCACTACTGTTCCATCGATGTGGATAGGGGGGTGTTCCCTCTGCTGTTTCCTGAAGTCCACAATCATCTCCTTAGTTTTGTTGACGTTGAGTGTGAGATTATTTTCCTGACACCACACTCAGAGGGCCCTCACCTCCTCCATGTAGGCCATCTCGTCGTTGTTGGTAATCAAGCCTACCACTGTTGTGTCATCCGCAAACTTGATGATTGAGTTGGAGGCGTGCCTGGCCACGCAGTCGTGGGTGAACAGGGAGTATGTTATTACCTACCCTCACCACCTGGGGGCGGCCCGTCAGGAAGTCCAGTACCCAGTTGCACAGTGCGGGGTCGAGACCCAGGGTCTCGAGCTTGATGACGAGTTTGGAGGGTACTATGGTGTTAAATGCTGAGCTGTAGTCGATGAACAGCATTCTTGCATAGGCATTCCTCTTGTCCAGATGGGTTAGGGCAGTGTGCAGTGTGATGTGATTGCATCGTCTGTGGACCTATTTCGGCGGTAAGCAAATTGGAGTGGGTCTAGGGTGTCAGGTAGGGTGGAGGTGATATGGTCCTTGACTAGTCTCTCAAAGCACTTCATGATGACGGAGGTGAGTGCTACGGGGCGGTAATCGTTTAGCTCAGTTACCTTAGCTTTCTTGGGAACAGGAACAATGGTGGCCCTCTTGAAGCATGTGGGAACAGCAGACTGGGATAGGGATCGATTGAATATGTCCGTAAACACACCGGCCAGCTGGTCTGCGCATGCTCTGAGGGCGCGGCTGGGGATGCCGTCTGGGCCTGCAGCCTTGCGAGGGTTAACACGTTTAAATGTTTTACTCACCTCAGCTGCAGTGAAGGAGAGTCTGCATGTTTTGGTTGCAGGCCGTGTCAGTGGCACTGTATTGTCCTCAAAGCGGGCAAAAAAGTTATTTAGTCTGCCTGGGAGCAAGGCATCCTGGTCCGTGACTGGGCTGGTTTTCTTTTTGTAATCCGTGATTGACTGTAGACCCTGCCACATACCTCTTGTGTCTGAGCCGTTGAATTGCGATTCTACTTTGTCTCTATACTGACGCTTAGCTTGTTTGATTGCCTTGCGGAGGGAATAGCTACACGGTCATGTTTCCGGTCACCTTGCCCTGATTAAAAGCAGTGGTTCAGCCATCCACTTCCTTGTGTCTGAAACACATGCTTCTAGCGAGGGCAATTTTGGGGCTTCACCATGTTTCATTGAAATGTACAGCTGTGTGTCATCCGCATAGCAGTGAAAGTTAACATTATGTTTTCGAATGACATCCCCAAGAGGTAAAATATATAGTGAAAACAATAGTGGTCCTAAAACAGAACCTTGAGGAACACCGAAATGTACAGTTGATTTGTCAGAGGACAAACCATTCACAGAGACAAACTGATATCTTTCCAAAAGATAAGATCTAAACCAGGCCAGAACTTGTCCGTGTAGACCAATTTGGGTTTCCAATCAATCCAAAAGAATGTGGTGATCGATGGTATCAAAAGCAGCACTAAGGTCTAGGAGCACGAGGACAGATGCAGAGCCTCGGTCTGATGCCATTAAAAGGTAATTTACCACCTTCACAAGTGCAGTCTTAGTGCTATGATGGGGTCTAAAACCAGACTGAAGCATTTCGTATACATTGTTTGTCTTCAGGAAGGCAGTGAGTTGCTGCGCAACAGCCTTTTCTAACATTTTTGAGAGGAATGGAAGATTCGATATAGGCCGATAGTTTTTTTTATTTTCTGGGTCAAGGTTTGGCTTTTTCAAGAGAGGCTTTATTACTGCCACTTTTAGTGAGTTTGGTACACATCCGGTGGATAGAGAGCCGTTTATTATGTTCAACATAGGAGGGCCAAGCACAGGAAGCAGCTCTTTCAGTAGTTTAGTTGGAATAGGGTCCAGTATGCAGCTTGAAGGTTTAGAGGCCATGATTATTTTCATCATTGTGTCAAGAGATATAGTACTAAAACACTTGAGCGTCTCTCTTGATCCATCTGTCCTTTCTAGCATGGCCTGATGTGACGATCATGGAACTTATGGGTCATGTAGGTCATCAGTTGTGGAACAAAGTGACTAATATCCACAGCTAGAGGTCAACAGAAAACGTCACCTTTAACATCAACATCAATATCTCTATTTGTCTGTTGCCAGTTCATTTTGTTCGACAGTGATTTCCCCCTAGCTCCTGTCTTTTTCTAGTTCCTGTTATCTAGTTTTCCTGGTTTTGACCATTCTGTCTGCCCTGACCCCGAGACTGCCTGCCATTCTGTACCTTATGGACTCTGATCTGGATTACTGACCTCTGCCTGTCCTGACCCTGAGCCTGCCTGTCGTTCTGTACCTTTTGGACTCTGATCTGGATTACTGACCTCTGCCTGTCTTGGAAAATTCCAGAAAATAATGTCATGGCTTTAGAAGCTTCTGATAGGCTAATTGACATCATTTGAGTCAATTGGAGGTTTACCTGTGGATGTAGTTTAAGGCCTACCTTCAAACTCAGTGCCTCTTTGCTTGACATCATGGGAAAATCAAAAGAAATCAGCCAAGACCTCAGAAAAACATTGTAGACCTCCACAAGTCTGGTTCATCCTTGGGAGCAATTTCCAAATGCCTGAAGGTACCACATTCAACTGTACAAACAATAGTACGCAAGTATAAACACCATGGGACCACGCAGCCGTCATACCGCCTTGGAAAGAGATGCGTTCTGTCTCCTTGAGATGAACGTACCTTGGTGCGAAAAGTGCAAATCAATCTCAGAACAACAGCAAAGGACCTTGTGAAGAAGGTACAAACGTATCTATATCCACAGTAAAATGAGTCCTATATCGACATAACCTGAAAGGCCGCTCAGCAAGGAAGAAGCCACGGCTCCAAAACTGGCATAAAAAAGCCAGACTACGGTTTGCAACTGCACATGGGGACAAAGATCGTACTTTTTGAAGAAATGTCCTTTAGTCTGAGGAAACAAAAAATAGAACTGTTTGGCCCTAATGACCATGTTTAGAGGAAAAAGGGGAGTCTTGCAAGCCGAAGAACACCATCCCAACCGTGAAGCACGGGGGTGGCAGCATCATGTTGTGCTTTGCTGCACGAGGGACTGGTGCACTTCACAAAATAGATGGCATCATGAGAAAAGAGAATTATGTGGATATATGAAGCAACATCTCAAGACATCAGGAAGTTAAAGCTTGGTCGCAAATGGGTCTTCCAAATGGACAATGACCCCAAGCATACTTCCAAAGTTGTGGCAAAATGGCTTAAGGACAACAAAGTCAATGTATTGGAGTGGCCGTCACTAAGCCCTGACCTCAATCCCATAGAACATTTGTGGGAAATACTGAAAAAGCATGTGTGAGCAAGGAGGCCTACAAACCTGACTCAGTTACACCAGCTCTGTCAGGAGGAATGGGCCAAAATTCACCCAACTTATTGTGGGAAGCTTGTGGAAGACTACCTGAAACTTTTGACCCAAGTTAAACAATTTAAAGGCAATGCTACCAAATACTAATTGATTGTGTGTAAACTTCTGACCCACTGGGATTGTGATGAAAGAAATAAAAGCTAAAATAAATCATTCTCTCTACTATTATTCTGACCTTTCACATTCTTAAAATAAAGTGGTCCTAACTGACCTAAGACTTACTAGGATTAAATGTCAGGAATTGTGAAAAATGTAGTTTAAATGTATTTGGCTAAGGTGTATGTAAACTTCCGACTTCAACTGTAGATATACACATAAACATACATATAAATACATACATATCTTAGGCAACAATCCTTTGCACAAACTGCTGACATGACTACGCATATCAATTGTTAATGATGGAAATTAAAGATACGCAAGATATTTGAATATATACAGTATATATTTTTGAATAGCTATTATAGCTATTAAAAAATAAATATAATGTATGCTTTCAAATATGACTCTAGGATATGCAAACATTTCCTTTCTCACTCACTTAACGCCACACTTTTCCAAACACCAAAAACACACGCCAGACCATCCATCTCGATACATCCACACACACCCACATACCGCACCTTCTGTCTGCTGTGTTTTTATCTCCACCGCGTGGAATTAGTCGTTTGTGTTCCAATCAGTCATATTTGAAGATGTGTTATTTTGCCATTTATCCTTTCTTCTAATGCTGTCTTGTCCATTTATAAAATACTTTTAATGGATTATTTATTTTTTATTTTTATTTTTTTACAACATTCCCTGTCTTGAAAGGTACAGTGTAGTTGTACTTTATTTCTTTAACAATAATTGTATTTATTGATTTTCTATCATTATTTTTGTATTATTATTATTATTATTATTATCCCTACCATGGATAATGTTGGGTGTTCCATTATTTGCCTCCTCTATGAGAACTTTGTATTGTTTAGAATAGCCATGGAGTTGTCTTTGTGTCTCGGGAACATTTGGCTGTCAATATACAGTTAATCGACTACGAGAGCTACACGCTTTCCTTTCAATCTATTCTGCTTGAAGATTGGATACAGAACTTTGCGCTGTTCTGCAATCGCCGTCGGGAACTGATCATTCATGCCTATTTTCGTGCCAGGCCTATTTTTTTTTGCCCAGGCTTTTAACCATTACTTATTCTTAAAGAAAGCTAATTTGGCAACGATTGGACGTTCCTATCTCTGCAGCCATGTTGATAGGGTGAGCACAGTGTGTAGGAGAGACTGGAACTCTGTCGTCCGTTATCACAGCCCATGTGTGATCAAAAATACACACTGTATGTTGCCCACACACAAACACAGGCCTCTGTTCTATGCCCGGGGGTTGCTCTGCAGCTGAGAGACAAATAGAGTATAGCCTTAGTGCTAGTCTATGTTAATGTGCCACCAGGTTATATTAGCTAAGTCATATTTAACATACTGTATATGTGCAGAACTCAATTGCAATGCAATTCTCCATGGCTGTATTTCATCAAATAACAGACTTTGTGACTGTATCTCCCTGTCTGTTCTATTTCTGTCTGTCTGGGGATTCCTATGGTGGGAATCCCCTCTCTCTGTGTCGTCCTTCCCTCCATCACATGTTTGTGTGCAAATGAATGGGTAAGCATGGAGATAGTCATTTCCAAACTAGTTCTCTTTAAGCCATGTTCTGGGCTGAGAGAGGCCTATCTACAGATAACTTAAACTCCTAGCCAACCTGAATGTAATAAAGGTTTGATGACAGGTTGCACATGATAGTCAGAAAAGGGCAGAGAAGTAAATAACACAACCAGGTTTGGGGTTAATTCCACAAATGCAATTCTAGTTCAATTCCCCCTCATTGTAAATTCCATTTCATTCAATTCAAATTCCTGGTCAGTCTCTGAATTCAGTGATGATTAAATTCCTCCCAATTACAATGTTAGGTGCATTCCAAGAATTCAATTCCCAATTCAATTCCCAAACAATTACACAAATTCCAATTCCGTCAGCCATTCAGGCGGATCATGTCACTGTTAGCTATACTGGCAATATACAAATCCATGTAAAAATGACTTAAAACAAGTCACGCAGTCCATTGTTTTTATACTAGGTGGAATTTTAAATGGAATTGGAATTGACCCCAACCCTGGACCCAACTAGACAGACATCAATCAAATAATAATCATCATCATAATATTATAATATACGCAATTTAGCAGATGAATTTAGCAGATCCAAAGCGACGTCATGAGAGCATATCATTTTACGTACGAGTGGTCCCAGGAATCAAACCCCCTATCCTGGCATTGCAAGCCCTATCATGAGCTACCAACTGAGCTGCAGGTCAACATACTTTCCATGACACAGCATTAGTTATGACACATCATCATCAGTCACTAAAGGGTTTTCTAGAGCTCTGACTGTAGAGTGGGTTAGAGGTCAGGTCAGATGGATGCTACACACAAAATATTCATACAGAGTCTCCTAGACTGAAGTACAGTGCCTTGCGAAAGTATTCGGCCCCCTTGAACTTTGCAACCTTTTTCCACATTTCAGGCTTCAAACATAAAGATATAAAACTGTATTTTTTTTGTGAAGAATCAACAACAACTGGGACACAATCATGAAGTGGAACGACATTTATTGGATATTTCAAACTTTTTTAACAAATCAAAAACTGAAAAATTGGGCGTGCAAAATTATTCAGCCCCCTTAAGTTAATACTTTGTAGCGCCACCTTTTGCTGCGATTACAGCTGTAAGTCGCTTGGGGTATGTCTCTATCAGTTTTGCACATCGAGAGACTGACATTTTTTCCCATTCCTCCTTGCAAAACAGCTCGAGCTCAGTGAGGTTGGATGGAGAGCATTTGTGAACAGCAGTTTTCAGTTATTTCCACAGATTCTCGATTGGATTCAGGTCTGGACTTTGACTTGGCCATTCTAACACCTGGATATGTTTATTTTTGAACCATTCCATTGTAGATTTTGCTTTATGTTTTGGATCATTGTCTTGTTGGAAGACAAATCTCCGTCCCAGTCTCAGGTCTTTTGCAGACTCCATCAGGTTTTCTTCCAGAATGGTCCTGTATTTGGCTCCATCCATCTTCCCATCAATTTTAACCATCTTCCCTGTCCCTGCTGAAGAAAAGCAGGCCCAAACCATGATGCTGCCACCACCATGTTTGACAGTGGGGATGGTGTGTTCAGCTGTGTTGCTTTTACGCCAAACATAACATTTTGCATTGTTGCCAAAAAGTTACATTTTGGTTTCATCTGACCAGAGCACCTTCTTCCACATGTTTGGTGTGTCTCCCAGGTGGCTTGTGGCAAACTTTAAACAACACTTTTTATGGATATCTTTAAGAAATGGCTTTGTTCTTGCCACTCTTCCATAAAGGCCAGATTTGTGCAATATACGACTGATTGTTGTCCTATGGACAGAGTCTCCCACCTCAGCTGTAGATCTCTGCAGTTCATCCAGAGTGATCATGGGCCTCTTGGCTGCATCTCTGATCAGTCTTCTCCTTGTATGAGCTGAAAGTTTAGAGGGACGGCCAGGTCTTGGTAGATTTGCAGTGGTCTGATACTCCTTCCATTTCAATATTATCGCTTGCACAGTGCTCCTTGGGATGTTTAAAGCTTGGGAAATCTTTTTGTATCCAAATCCGGCTTTAAACTTCTTCACAACAGTATCTCGGACCTGCCTGGTGTGTTCCTTGTTCTTCATGATGCTCTCTGCGCTTTTAACGGACCTCTGAGACTATCACAGTGCAGGTGCATTTATACGGAGACTTGATTACACACAGGTGGATTGTATTTATCATCATTAGTCATTTAGGTCAACATTGGATCATTCAGAGATCCTCACTGAACTTCTGGAGAGAGTTTGCTGCACTGAAAGTAAAGGGGCTGAATAATTTTGCACGCCCAATTTTTCAGTTTTTGATTTGTTAAAAAAGTTTGAAATATCCAATAAATGTCGTTCCACTTCATGATTGTGTCCCACTTGTTGTTGATTCTTCACAAACAAATACAGTTTTATATCTTTATGTTTGAAGCCTGAAATGTGGCAAAAGGTCGCAAAGTTCAAGGGGGCCGAATACTTTCACAAGGCACTGTAGGTGAGAGGTTCACACAGCCAAAGAAACGTTGGACATGATCAGTCATTGACACAGGCTTTGCGAGACAGCATCCGCCATCACGTATTACAGTATGTCTTTTTTGGGGGGTACACTGTATTTACAAAGATAACAAATCTAAACTAAACCCAGCATGACATTCCCAGGTAAGAGATAGGTCAGGCTCTAACAACTTGGCAACGATCAAACTCTGGATTATGAATGGGGATTTAGAGAATGCATGAAAAAAGCAGAACTTCTGTTGTCACAGTCTCTCTTTTCCTTTCTAATTCATAAATGTAAGACGTTCGCAATAGCTTAAACTACATCTTCATTCAGATAAACGGATCTGAATGACCAAACTGCTGGTAAAGTCTAGGCCTACTTCTGCTTTTCATGAAGGGGGAATCACAATGCAGAACTAGAGAATAATGGCGTTTTCAAACATGAATTCAAGACATTTGGTCAGTTGTCTTTCACCATTTCAGGGTGCACTTTATCTGAACGTTTCTATTATTCAACGACCACAACAACACCAAAAAAACACCTTGCCCAATGCAATCTGAAGACAGGCCGTGCCCTGAAAGGCATGACTACCCAACCCATGGGTCCAAACATGACTCAATACCCACACCATCTACCTGTTTCCTGTCACACCAAACTCATATGTAACACAGACACAGAGCTGTCTCTAAGGAAATCAATGGGACGGATGCATCTCAATAGCTTTAGGCAATACGTTTCTGCATATATTATGAGTTGCCTTTTTATCCAAAAAGGCATATCTTTGCCAAAAGTGCAATCTGAAGTACAGGAGAGTGCAGTCTGCACACTGCAAATAGTCATCATCGATATTCCCTGTTGAGGTGAACCTTTCTGCCTGATAAGATGCTGGTGAGGGTAAGAAGCTTCCCCTAGTCCAGGGATGAGCAACTAGCCGCCCGCCGACCATCTGAAAGCCCTCGGATCATTGGAATTATTTATTTTTTACACAGTCAACTTACTGTTGAGAGTTAGAATAGTAGAATACACAAGGTGCAAGTTCGTAATATGGTTGTGTATCAGCTGTTTTTCTCTTGTTATGTCAGTCACTGACAGTCTATCTAAACTTGTTATTATGGTCGAATTACTGACCTGGCTAAGAAAACAAATATTTTGTTAGTCAGTCTCACTTAGATATCAAATTAAAAACTGCAAACATTTCTCTCCAGCCTATAGCAAAATGTGTAGAATTGCAGGAAATTAAGTTAAGATATATATATTTTTTTTTACCTCAGCTGTCAAGAGGGGGGACACTAAAACATTTTGCTCGCAATGTAGGGCGTCCCGTCATGATGACTTCAGATTTTGTTGTGTCCCCCACCCCTGTCAAATCTGCCCTTCCCTGTCCTAGGCCAACCATACCAAACGTCCCCAAAGGATTGGTGTGGTCTGGGGCTGGTGCACTTGGTTTCACGGAAAAGCCCAAACACATCTGTTGACTTCCCCACTTGTGGACCCCGTCCCCTCACGGTGGCACACATACACATACAAATACACGTACCCCAGTTTCATGAAGCCTCCCTGTAAGGTCTGAGCAAGGATTCATTTCCTGCAATTTTACACATATTGCCATGAGGCATACAGAAACATGTGCAGTTTTATAGCTAATGTCATACTATTCTACATATTTTGCAATGAGACCGATCATTTAAAAAAAAAGCTAGTTCTCTGCTATTCGACACATTGTGTCATTCACACGCACACACACACACACACACACACACACACACACACACACACACACACACACACACACACACACACACAAAGACCCCAAGTACCAACCAGTGGACATCACAATCTGGTCATGGTAGAAAGGACTTGACACTTTCTACCCACAAATGTGGGTTTGTTTTGATTCAATGGTCGTAATTACGCAATCTTTACAGGAACCGTATGATTAAGCAGACGTTTGTTGGGTGTTCCCCCCCGTCCTCCGTCACCCCAGCCAACCCCTTTCTCGCTCTGAAAACCCCCCCACAGATCCAGACATACCAGATCAGGTTCCTAATTTTAGGGTTTAAAAGCTGAGGCTCTGGTCAAGAATTATCAGTCATCTCCTCTCCTCCAGCCGGTTCTAGCCTTTTGAATCAGACAAGAAGACAGTTGAGAACACTACAGAATATCTCCATGGCAACCATGCAGCTGTGCCACAGAACAATAGCGTGCCTCGCTCTCTTCACTGTCGTTCTCTCAATAACGACCACTGACACTGGTAAGTACAGTCTACTACTGTAGTGAATTTGGGGGGTATAGCCCTTGCAGGACTTGAATCAACAACTTTTCATCTGTTTTCCCCACTGAACTTGACCTTATCTCAGGGTCCCATTAGCTATACACCAGCAAGCCAGGCGCGTGTGTGCGTGCGTGCGTGCATGCGTGCGTGCGTGCGTGTGTGTGAGCTGTGGTGTGTTTAGCCTTGAGCCAGGCAGCGGGCTGGTGAATAATCGACAGATCTGTTGAATCTCAGAACAGACAGACAGTCTTCTCTCCATCTCACGCTGCATCTCTCACCCTGCCTGCCGAGCCTCTAATCATACCTCCCTCTGTAACTGACGAAGGCCAGACAGACAGCAGATACGCAGAAACAGGGGAGTGAAGAAGGGATTCAGAGAAGGATAGAGATAGACTGATACGATGCAGATGGACAGAGAAAGAGGGAGAGGGAACATTTAGAGAGAGAATGAGAGACTGTACATGGATAGTCAGTGTGTTGTCTGTTGATTAAGCTTAGAGCAAGTTTTAAAATGTTCTTTAGAAATGACCATCCTTCCCACCTCGTGCCTGGCGACGGCACTCAGCTGGGGAATAGGGAAGTATGTTCATGAGGTGCAGCATTCCTGATGCGGTCCGCTCCTTGGTCCTGGAGTGCCTTCCACCCGGGCTCCCGTCAGACCCTGGCATTTGTGCGAAAACACTTTTGGTGACCTACCATGGTTCCTGACTCCTCGGCAAGAACAAGACGCCTGTACAGAACAAGACTCCTCGGCAAGCTCCGACTGGTCTCCTTCAACCTCTGCCTGTCCCTCACCATCCCTGGTCTCACATTTCCCTGGACTTTGTCACATGTCTCCCCCCCCCGTCTGATGGCAACACTGCCATCCTGGCAGTAGTGGGCCGGTATTCCAAAGCCGCCCACTTCATTCTTCTCCCCAAGCTACCCTCCGCCAAAGAGATGGCCAGCGGCTCTTCTACAGACCACCTCCGTGTATCGACGACAAGCGGACCGCCACCGGATCCCGTCTCCCCGGTATCGTCTCGGGCAGATGGTATGGCTGTCCACCCGGGATCTGCCCTTCCGGATGGAGTCCCACAAACTTTACCCCAATTAATCAGCCCTTTCCCCATCTCCAAGGTTATTAGCCCCTCTGCTGTTTGTCTTATGTTGCCCCGTACCCTCCCACCGTTCATGTGTCTAGAAACAAACCCACAGCCCTTTGTCTCCTGTTTTTGTTCGTCAAGCCTACCAGTGATTTCCCCTTGCTCCTGTCTGTTTCTAGTTCCTGTTTTCTAGTTTTCCCAGTTTTGACCATTCTGCCTGCCCTGACCCCGAGCATGCCTGCCGTTCTGTACCTTGTCACACCACCCTGGATTTTTTTTTTTTACCTCTGCATGCCCTGACCCTGAGACTGCCTGCCTTTCTGTACCTTTTGGAATCTGACCTGAATTACTGACCTTTGCCTGTCCTTGACCTGTCGTTTTGCCTGCCCCCTGTTCTAGTAATAAACATTTGTTACTTCGACACTGTCTGCATCTGGGTCTTCCCTAAAATGTGACAGACTGACCTTTTCACAAAACTGATATATCATTTATAGATCGTCAGGTAAGGGTGCTCTCGAGCGGCTTGATGTTCTTTACCATTCTGCCATCAGATTTACCACCAATGCTACTTATAGGACACATCACTGCTCTCTATACTCCTCTGTGAACTGGTCATCTCTGTATACCTGTCGCTTATTTATAAAACCCTCTTAGGCCTCACTCCCCCCTATCTGAGATATCTACTGCAGCCCTCATCCTCCACATACAACATCCGTTCTGCCAGTCACATTCTGTTAAAGGTCCCCAAAGCAAACACATCCCTGGGACCGCTCCTCTTTTCAGTTCGCTGCAGCTAGCGACTGGAACGAGCTGCAAAGAACACTCCAACTGGACAGTTTCATCTCCATCTCTTCATTTAAAGAATAAATCATGGACACTCTTAGTGACAGTTGTGGCTGCTTTGTGTGATGTATTGTTGTCTCAACCTTCTTGCCCTTTGTGCTGTTGTCTGTGCCCAATAATGTTTGTACCATGTTTTGTGCTGCTACCATGTTGTGTTGTTGTCATGTTGTGTTGCTACCATACTGTGTTGTCATGTGTTGCTGCCATGTTATGCTATGTTGTCTTAGGTCTCTCTTTATGTAGTGTTGCGGTGTCTCTCTTGTCGTGATGTGTTTTGTCCTATATTTTTATTTATTTTTCATTTTTAATCCCAGCCCCCTTCCCGCAGGAGGCATTTTGCCATTTTGTAGGCCGTCATTGTAAATACGAATTAGTTCTTAACGGACTTGCCTAGTTAAAAAAAAAAAAAAGTATGTTTCTCTTTATCTAGCTAATAGAATACCTACCTCTCCCTCCCTCCTATTTTTTCCTTTCTCTATTCTCTTTCTTCTCTCCGTCTAACATCCCCCTCTCTCTTTCTCTAGCTAATTAAATATCTACCCCCCCTTCCCCTCTCCGTGAAATCCTCCCGCGCTCTCTATCCCCCTCTCCCTTGCCTTTCAGACGTTCACTACCAGCAGGGGGTAAGAGAGAGCTCAGAATTATATTTATTTATTTATTTCACATTTATTTAACTAGGCAAGGCAGTTAAGAACAATTTCTTATTGACAATGATGGCCTACCAAAAGGCAAAAGGCCTCCTGTGTGGACGGGGCCTGGGATTAAAAATATATATATACACTACTGGTCAAAAGTTTTAGATCACCTATAAGTCAAGGTTTTTTCTTTATTTTTACTATTTTCTATATTGTGGAATAATAGAGAAGACATCAAAACTATGAACCAAAAAAGTGTTAAACAAATGAAAATATATTTTATATTTGAGACTCTTCAAATAGCCACCCTTTGCCTTGATGACAGCTTTGCACAGTCTTAGCATTCTCTCAACCAGCTCCATGAGGTAGTCACCTGGAATGCATTCATTTAACAGGTGTGCAATGTTAAAAGTTAATTTGTGGAATTAATTTCCTTCTTAATGTGTTTGAGCCAATCAGTTGTGTTGTGACAAGGTAGGGGTGGTATACAGAAGATAGCCCTGTTTGGTAAAAGACCAAGTCCATATTATGGTAAGAACAGCTCAAATTCAAAATCAGTTAAAAACAAATTATTTTCTACAGATTAACTGCCTTGTTCAGGGGCAGAACGACAGATTTTTACCTTGTCAGGTCGGGGATTCGATTCAGAAAACGTTTGGTTACTGGCCCAATGCTCTAACGACTAGGCTACCTGCCACCCCAAATAAACAAAGAGTAACGACAGTCCATCATTACTTTAATAAGACATGGTCAGTCAATATGGAAAATTTCAAGAACCTTGAAAGTTTCATCAAGTGCAGTCGCAAAAACCATCAAGCGCTATGATGAAACTGGCTCTCATGAGGACCACCACAGGAATGGAAGACCCAGAGTTACCTCTGCTACACATGATCAGTTCATCAGAGTTAACTGCATCTCAGATTGCAGCCCAAATAAATGCTTGACAGAGTTCAAGTAACAGATACATCTCAACATCAACTGTTCAGAGGAGACATGGTTGAATTGCTGCAAAGAAACCACTATTAAAGGACATCACTAAGAAGAAGAGACTTGCTTGGGTCAAGAAACACAAGCAATGGACATTAGACCAGTGGAAATTTGTCCTTTGGTCTGGAGTCCAAATTGGAGATTTTTGGTTCCAACCGCCGTGTCTTTGTGAGACGTTGTGGGTGAATGGATGATTGCTTCATGTGCATTTCCCACTGTAAAGCATGGAGGAGGAGGTGTTATGGTGCGGGGGTGCTTTGCTGGTGACACTGTCTGTGATTTATTTAGAATTCAAGGCACACTTAACCAGCATGGCTACCACAGCATTCTGCAGCGATATGCAATCCCATCTGGTTTGGGCTTGGTGGGACTATCATTTGTTTTTCAACAGGACAAGGACCCACCATACCTCCAGGCTGTGTAAGGGCTATTTTACCAAGAAGGAGAGTGATGGAGTGTTGCATCAGATGACCTGGCCTCCACAATCCTCCGACCTCAACCAAATTGAGATGTTTTAAAAATAATCATATTTAACCTTTATTTAACTGGGCAAGTCAGTTACGAACAAATTCCTATTTACAATGACAGCCTATGAACAGTGGGTTAACTGCCTTGTTCAGAATGAAAGATTTTTACCTTGTCAGCTCGAGGAGCCAATATAGCAACCTTTCGGTTACTGGCCCAACACTCTATGCATAAGTCTAACCGCAGAGTGAAGGAAAAGCAGCCAACAAGTGCTCAGCATATGGGGGAACTCCTTCAAGACTGTTGGAAAAGCATTCCAGATAAAGGTGGTTGAGAGAATGCCAAGTGTGTGCAAAGCTGTCATCAAGGCAAAGGGTGGTTATTTGAAGAATCTCAAATATAAAATCAAACACTTTTTTGGTTAGTACATGATTCCATATGTGTTATTTCATAGTTTTGATGTCTTCACTATTATTCTACAATGTAGAAAATAGTACAAATAAAGAAAAACCCTTGAATGTGTAGGTGTTCTAAAACTTTTGACCGGTAGTGTACATATATAAGTATAGGACAAAACACACATCCCAAAAAGAGAGACAACACTACATAAAGAGAGACCTAAGACCGCATAGCAATGCAGGAACACATGACAACACAGCATGGTAGCAACACAATATGACAACAACATGGTAGCAACACAACATGGTAGCACAAAACATGGTACAAACATTATAAGAGTGTCCATGATTGAGTCTTTGAATGAAGAGATTGAGATAAAACTGTCCAGTTGGAGTGTTTGTTGCATCTTGTTCTAGTCGCTAGCTGCAGCGAACTGAAAAGACGAGCAACCATGGGATGTGCGTGCTTTGGAGACCTTTAACAGAATGTGACTAGCAGAACGGGTGTTGTAGGTGTAGGATTAGGGCTGCTGTAGATATCTCAGATAGGGGGGAGTGAGGCCTAAGAGGGTTTTATATATAAGCATCAACCAGTGAGTCTTGCGATGGGTATACAGTGATGACCAGTTTACAGAAGAGTATAGAGTGCAGTGATGTGTCCTATAAGGAGCATTGGTGACAAATCTGATGGCAGAATGGTAAAGAACATCTAGCCGCTCGAGAGCACCCTTACCTGTCGATCTATAAATGATTTCTCCGTAATCTAGCATGTGTGGATGGTCATCTGAATCAGGGTTAGTTTGGCAGCTGGGGTGAAAGAGGAGCGATTACGATAGAGGAAACCAAGTCTAGATTTAACTTTAGCCTGCAGCTTTGATATGTGCTGAGAGAACGACAGTGTACTGTCTAGCCATACTCCCAGGTACTTGTATGAGATGACTACCTCAAAGTCTAAACCCCCAGAGGTAGTAATCACACCTGTGGGGAGAGTGGCATTCTTCTTACCAAACCACATTACCTTTGTTTTGGAGCTGTTCAGGACAACGTTAAAGGAAGAGAAAGCTAGTTGGACACTAAGAAAGCTTTGTTGTAGAGCATTTAAGACAAATTCCCAGGAGGGGCCAGCTGAGTATAAGACTATCATCTGCATATAAATGGATGAGAGAGCTTCCTACTGCCTGAGCAATGTTGTTGATCTAAATTGAGAAGAGCGTGGGGCCTAGGATCGAGCCTTGGGGTACTCCCTTGGTTTTTATTTTATTTTTATTTAACTTGGTAAGTTGACTGAGAGTACGTTCTCATTTACAGCAACGACCTGAGGAATAGTTACAGGGGAGAGGAGGGGGGGGGGGGGGGTGAATGAGCCAATTGTAAGCTGGGGATGATTAGGTGGCCATGATGGTATAAAGACTAGATTGGGAATTTAGCCAGGGCACCTGGGTTAACACCCCTACTCTTACAATAAGTGCCATGGGATCTTTAGTGACCACAGAGTGTCAGGAGACCCGTTTAACGTCCCATCCGAAAAGACAGCACCCTACACAGGGCAGTGTCCCCAATCACTGCCCTGTGGCATTGGGAAAGAGTGCCTACTGGCCTTCCAACACCACTTCCAGCAGCATCCAGGGACTGACCAGGACCAATCCTGCTTAGCTTCAGAAGCAAGCCAGCAGTGGTGTGCAGGGTGTTATGCTGCTGGCATACCACCCTGCATCCCACTGCTGGCTTGCAGTGGCAGAGACAGCAGATTTTCTGACTTTATACACTGCACTCTTTGAGAGAGGTAGCAAACCAAGCCAAAGACCCCTCAGAGACACCAATACTCCTTAGCCGGCCCACAAGAATGGAATGTGGTCTACAATATATCAAAAGCTTTGGACAACTCAATAAAAATAGCAGAACAACATTGCTTAGAATCAAGGGCAATGGTGTCATCATTGAGGACCTTTAAGGTTGCAGTGACACATCCATAACTTGATCGGAAACCAGATTGCACACCCGAGACAATACTATAGACCTCAAGAAAGACAGTCAGTTGATTATTGACAAGTTTTTCCAACAATTTTGACAAACAGGGCAAAATAGAAATATACCTTTAACAGTTAGGATCCGCTTGAAAGGATGGACAGGTTAAAAAGGTCAGCGATAGGTTTGGCGATGATAGGTGCAGCAACCCTACAGAAGAAAAGGACTAAACCCAGATGTTTTTTTGGGGGTCAAGTTTCAGGATCTCTTTTAACACCTCAGACTCAGACTGTCTGCAGGGAGAAACTTTGTAGTGGGGCAGGGGGAAAAAGAGCGAGAAGCATCGGGGATAGTCGCATTAGAAGGGGTAGGAGATGAGGAAATGTTGGACGGGAAATGAGGCATGGCTGAGTCAAATAGGAATCCTGACTTAACGAAGTGGTGATTAAAGAGCTCAGCCATGTGCTTATTGTCAGCAACAACCACATCATTAACAGTAAGGGACATGGACAGCAGTGAGGAGGAGGGTTTATTCTCCTGATCTTTAACCTTTTTTCAGAACTTCTTTGGGTTAGACTAACAGAGAGAACTTCTTCTAACTCCGGATAACCTGAGTGCACCTATTTCTCATTTGCCTTATTTCTCACAGCCACTCAGCCTGAGTATGCGTGTGCCGAGCCTTTCGCCAAATGTAATTCTTGAGGTGGAGTAACTCAAGATCACGGTCGAACCAGGGGCTGAACCTGTTTTTAATTCTCATTTTCTTTATGGGGGTGTGTTTGTTAACAATACCATTGAAAATATCAAAAAAAGAAGGTCCAAGCATCTTCGACAACCTCAACATCCCCATATTCAGCACATTGATACGTAAACTGGGAGGATTCTTCATTCGGCGAAAACTCGACGAGCTGATTCTATACCATTTTACAGAGGTCAGTTCATGAAGGAAGGCTTGCTCATTAAAGTTTTTTAGTAAGTGTCTATGACAAATCAGGACAGGTCCTTTCACTGAGCAGCTACATTACGAACACATGCTGTAAAACAGTGATCATTAAGGTCATTACAGAAAACACCAGACTGATACCTATCAGGATTATTTGTGAGGATAACATTGAGGAGAGTAGCCTTTTCTGGGTGTTTGGAGTCATACCTTGTGGGATTGGTAATAATCTGAGAAAGATTTAGCGAGTCCCATTGCTTTAGGAATTGGTCAGGTGGTTTAAGCATGTCCCAGTTCAGGTCACCTAGCAGGACAAATTCAGACTTAGTGTAAGGTGCAAGGAGAGAGTTTAGGGCAGGTAGGGTACAGGCCGGTGCTGATGGAGGACAATAGCACACAGCAACAGTCAACAAAGAGCTATTTGAAAGTTGAATGCTTAAAACCAGCAAATCAAATTGTTTTGGGACAGACTTGATGGAGACAACCGAGCACTGAAGGTGATCCTAAAGTAAAGATTGCCACTCCACCACCTGTGGAAGATCCGTCTTGCAGAAAAAGCTTATAACCAGAAAGGTTAACATTAGTATTCAAAACACTCTTCCTTAACCATGTCTCAGTAATGACCAACACATCTGGATTGGAGCTGTGAACCCACACTTTCAATTGATCCATTTTAGGTAATAGGCTTCTAGTGTTAACGTGCAGAAGACCCAGGCTTTTACGAGAGCAGAAATCAGTGATGCAGATATCAGAGCACAAGTCAGAATTGGGGCTAGCAGCATTAGAGAGGCCAGGGTGTACATGCACATTTCCAGATATCATCAACAGTAATACAATCAAGGCACAACAGAGTACA